>NC_091248.1:135507500-135532500 GCF_042477335.2 Ovis canadensis
CCCCGCGTGCACACCGCGCGCACACACCTCCGGACCCCAGACACACGCACACCCCGCCGTTTCGCACCCCACCCGCACACCCCGCACACCACACACTCCTCCCCTCCCCCGCCTCCAACCCCCCACCACACACACACACACACACACACACACACACACACACACACACACACACACACTGCGTTGTCCTTGGCCTGGCTGTGACTCTCCCCATCTCCTCTGTCTCTGCCCACACACCAAATGCGTAGACACACCCACCCCCCCCAACGCCACACACACACCCCTTGCCCATAAACACCCCAACCCCCGCACACACCGCGGCCCCACACATACCCCGCCCCCCCACCTGTCTCGCACCCCCCTACCCACACACACACTGCATTGTCCTTTGCCTAGCTGTGTCTCTGCGCCAAACCCCCTCCACCACAACCACAGGCGCACCCTACGCACCCCACGAGTACCGGCGCACACACGCCCAGCCTGTTCGCACCCCGCCCGCACACGCCACGCACCACACATTTCCCCCCCGCCCCCCCCAACCACCACCACCAGACACACACACACACTGCGTTGTCCTCGGCCTGGCTGTGATGCTCCACCTCTCCTCTTCTCTCGCTGTGCCCACACACCACATGCGGAGGCCACACGCATCCCATCCCCCCTGCCGGTAAACACCCCGAGACGATGGCACACAACACGCCCGCGCACACATCCCGCTCCTCCACCCCTCCTGCACGCCCCCCCCGCCCCCCCCCCCCCCCCCCCCACACACACACACACACCCAGCCTTGTCCTTTGCCTAGCTGTGTCTCTGGGGAGAAATACGTATGAACCTTTCAGATGAATCATGTGAACCTTGAGTGACATCAATGCCTTTCTTGATTGGAACTCACGACACCCTCACCCTTTAGGAATGCAACTTTATCCGGAGGGTGGTGCCTGGTTGAAGAAAAAAACACCCTTGGAACACATGAGTGTTTGGGGGATCAGAAGAAAGGATCGTCACACGTCAGCAGGCCTCGTGGCCAGAAGATGATGGAAAAACCCTTAAGACCTTCTTTGGATGGAAAGCACCTGATTTTGACAAAGGTCAGGATTGCTGACCCCCGCGTTGACTCTGGATTCATCCCTATGTGTCACAAAAGGTTAGAAGCAAGCCTACAAAACAAAGGCATGGGATCCGTTTCTGGAAAGACGGATTCCCCTGTGTCGTTTCTCTCTTGCTCCCCGTTTTTCTGGCTGAATTCCCATCTGCAGCGTGGATGTGATTCCACGTCCACCAAGTGATTCAGCCTCTTTTTCGCCACTCATATTTCCTACGACACTATCCGTTGCTAATCTCTCTGTGTATCTATAACGAATTAAATGTTTTCCTAGGACGCCGATTCCATCCCCACCCTCGAATCACCCTGGATCCACCAGGGCTGGACCCCGGCGTCGGTCGGCCGGTCGGTCGGTCGGTCGGTGCGTGCGTGCGTCGGTGGGTGCGGGCGTGCGGTCGAGAATGCTCCCCCTCCCCCTCCCCCACCCCCGTCCGTCTGTCCGTCCGTGCGTCCGTCGTACCTCGCCCAGAGACGTTCCCGCGAAGTGTTGGCGTGTCCCGCTTTCCTGTCCGCCTCGGTGACTGAGCGGAGAAACTGCGCCCTAGGATGGCCCCCCACCCCCACCCCCCCGCCCCCCGCCCCCCGCCCCCGGCCCCGTCTGGCAACGAGTCCCTGCTGGTCTCCCTCGGAGCTTCTATGCTGCGGCCGGCTCTCTGGACAGTGCGTTGGCTGTCGGGCGCCACCTGCCTGTCGGTCGCTTTTTTAGATGGCCCTGCGGGGGGACCACGGAGGGAGCGGGCCGGGCCGGCCAACTCTTGAATGCCCTGGGGCTGTGGAAGGAGGCTCTGCGGGAGCGGCACCTTGGGCCAGAGGTCCATGGGGAGCCACACTTGGGCTTTTTTGCTTGGGATGGGAAATCTCCTTTGGGAAACTTGATTGATTTGGAGAACAGCTATTGGAACCCCAGGGAGGTGACTTTTGGGGGGCTTGTCTCCCCTGGCATGGGGGGAAATCTTCCTTCTCCCGCCAAGGATTTCAAACAGAGCCGCGACAGATCACACGGATCCACTTGCTCCAGTCAGGTTCAGGGGCAGAACGCGAGGACCCAACCTGGCCTGGTGACAGCAAGTCGCGAACAACCCCCCCCCCCCCCCCCCCCAACTCGGAACACTCCCCTGTCTGCCTGGCCAAAGACAAGTGCTGGCTGGTGGGGGCAGACTCACATTTCACGGGAGTGGTCTTGATCGCGGAGGTGCTGAATGAGCTCAGAAAACACAAGCAGATGATGCGGGATATCCATCCATGCACGTGATCCTTTGCCTGACTGGATCTGTCTCTGCCCGCCCACCACACACACCACACGCAGACCACCCCCCCCCACACACACACACACACACCGTGCCCATACCACACACCCACTGCGTCGTCCTTTGCCTGGCTGCGACTCTCTGCCTCTGTCTCTGCACGCACCACCCACAGGAACACCCTACACACCACACGCATACCCGCACACACACCCCGCCTGCACCCAGCGCGTGCACACACACACATCCCGGTGCCCCCCCCCCCCCCGCCGCCATGCACACACGCGCACACATACCCCCAGCCCGTACGCACCCGGCCCACACACGCCACACACTCCCCCCGCTCCCCCATACACACACACACACACTGCATTGTCCCTGGCCTGGCTGTGGCTGTCTCCCCCTCCTCTGGCTCTGCCCACACACCATATGCGTAGCCACACCCACCCCACCCCCCCCCACCCCCCACCCCCGTCCATAAACCCCACACCCCCGCACACACCACGCCCCCCACACATACCCCGCCTCCCCCACCTATCCCGCACCCCCGCCCCCCCCACCCACACACACTGCCTTGTCCTTTGCCTAGCTGTGTCTCTGGGCCTCTGTCTCTGTGCCCCCACACCCACACCCACACCCACAGCGGCACCCTACACATCACACGCATACCCGCACACACACCCCGCCTGCACACTGCGCACACACACATCCACCCAGACACACGCACACCCAGCCCGGCGTCACACGCCACACACCACAAACTCCCCCCCTCCCCTCCCCCCTCCCCTCCCCCCTCCCCTCCCCCCACACTGCGTTGTCCTTGGCCTGGCTGTGACTGTCCCCCCCCTCCTCTGTCTCTATCCACACACCACATGCTTAGCCACACTCCACCCCCCCCGCCCCGCCCCAGCGCCGCGCACACACACACACACACACACACACACACACACACACACCCCAGCCCCCATAAACACCCCACGCCCGCACACACCACGCCCCCACACATACCCTGCCCCCCACCTCTCCCGCCCCCCCCCTCCACCACACACACACTGCCTTGTCCTTTGCCTAGCTGTTTCTCCGCGCCACCCACCCCCCCCACCCGCCACACCCGCCACACCCGCCACACCCACAACCACAGGCGCACCCTACACACCACAGGCATACCCGCACACACACCCCGCCTGCACACAGCGCACACACACATCCCGACCCCAGACACCCACACACCCACACACCCCACCCCCCCCCCCCCACACACACACACCCAGCCCGTTCGCACCCCGCTCGCACAGGCCACACACCACACACTCCCCCCTACCCCCTACACACACGCACACTGCGTTGTCCTTTGCCTGGCTGTGTCTCTGGGCCACTGTCTCTGCACGCCCCACCCTCTTCTGGCCACGGCCACGCCCACACCCACAGGCGCATCCCACACGCACACACCCATGGTGCCCACCCGACACACACTCGGCCTCACGTGGAACCTATACACACACCACACACGTTACGCCCGGGCCGCCCCCCCCCCCCCCCCCCCCCACCCCCCACACACACCCACGCAGCACCACCTGCGCGTGCCCCAGACGCACCACCACACACCGCCTCCTGCCGGGGTCCAGCCCCGTCGGATCCAAGGAATTCGAAGGCGGGGACGGCGTTGGCGTCCTTGGATAAAGACATATTGAATGACAGAGATAGAGAGAGATTAGAAACGGATCGTGTCGTAGGAAAATCAGTGGAGGAAAAGAGGCTGAATCACTTGGAATTCGGCCAGAGAAACGGGGAGCAAGAAAGAAAGAAGCGACGTGGGGGTATCCGTCTTTCCGGAAACGGATCCGATGTCTTTCGTGGTGGGTTTGCTTCTATCCCTCTTGTGACATATAGGGATGACTACAGAGTCACGTGGGGGCCGGGAGTCCCGACCTTTCTCAAAATCAGGTGCTTTCACATACATGTACGGGGGGGGGGAAAAAAAAAAATGTCTTAGGGATAATGACATCATCTTCTGGCCCTGAGGCCTGCTGACGTGTGATGATCCTTTCTTTCTGATCCCCAAAACACTTACGTGTTCCGAGGGTGTTTTTTCTTAAACCGGGCACCACCCTCCAGATAAAGTGACATTCCTGTAGGGTGAGGGTGTCGTGAGTTCCAATCAAGAAAGGAACCGATTGAACCCCAAAGTTCACATGAGTCGTCTGAAAGGTGAATACTTATTTCCCCTAGATGCTAGTGATATTCACGATAAGGGCAGGGAACATGGAGATGGAGCAGCAACCATCAGCCCAACACATGAAAATCCTTTCCCCAATGTTGCCCTGAAGGTCTATTTAGTCTTCAGAGAGTGATCGAGTGACATGTTGACATAGCAAGGACCCAGGGATGGGTCGCAAAGGGCAGGGATCGATTCCCAAAGAGAACGTTCCTTCACTCAAAACGTCTAGGATTGCTCCCCTTCAAGACGACTCTCTTTCCTTTTCTACATTCCAACGACATGGATTCATCTATTCCCAGGTGCCTAAGGATATGGAGGCCTGGCGGCCATCACGGACTCGACCGTGAGAAAAGCCCTGTGCTCGCGAAGACTCTCCAGAGACTCCCAGACTCTCTGTGCTGTTTACGGTGGAGAGGGAGCCGACGCTCGTGTGCGTCGTGGCGGGAGGGTGGGTGACCCTGTCACGCGAGCTAGTCTGTCAGCAGAGAGGTTTGACCCGAGACGGCCTTGTCACACCCAGGGCCGGGAGTGAGCCGTCAGGATCGGCCCGACGCGTGAAACACCCTTCACCCACGTCATTCCTGACCAACCCACTAGACTCATCATTTCTAGGTAGACGCTGGCTTTGGGGGTAGATGCTCGGGAACGGGGGGTTTCCTGAGGCTTGATCACGCCTTTGCGAGTGCCAAGCCTCCTTCCTCGCGGCCTTCGCCGTGGTGGGCGGAGTTCCTCGCGCTGGCCCCCGACGGCCTCCCCCCACCCCCTCCGCCCCCACTGTGTGCGTCCCTGTCCCTCTCTTTCTCTTTCCCTTCCTCGCCGTCCCTCTGCCCCTCCCTCCCCTGCCTCCCCCCTTCCCAGGACAGGGTGCCTTTCGGATGAGTCTGCCTGTTGTGCGGACACCCTTGACGTGACGATGGCTACGGTCTGACCTGTCACGCCTGTCACCTGGGGCGGCGGGGTGGGGTGGTGGTCAGACAGGCTTGGGACGCTAGGGATAGCTTTCTCTGTGGAAGGTGGAAGCCTCCCTTCCGTCCCTCGCTGCAGACAAGCAAACGGACCGCAACGGAAAGCGATCTCTACGGATTGACACGCCACCCACTTCACCGAGCAGATCGTAGGAGCCTTCACCCAGAGCTCTTGCGAAATTCTTCAGAACGGGGGTCAGTCTTCCAGTCCCCCGCCATCATCAGGCGAGGTGTAGAGAACCGATGGGAAAGCGTGAGGAATGACTTCTTGCGTGGGGTTGGGTGAACTGAGGAATAGGATGCGAAAGTGCATGCCTGACTTCTTGAGGAAAAAAGGATTGGGGGCGGGGAGGAGCAGGCGGTCCACTTAGGAGGTCGGGTTGAACGTGTACACATACACTGTACGTCAGAACGATCCACGAGCACCAGGATCCTATGCCAGCACGGGAAAGTAGACGTATGACTTTGCAGGAACCTCTGAGGGAAAAGAATCTGAACACCTGAAACGAGCATGACTTTGTAACGCCCCTCCCCGCGCCCCCCTCCCTCCCACCGCCCCCCGACTTCCTTTCTGCCATCAGGGTGGTGTCCTGTGCGTATCTGAGGGGACTGATATTTCTCCCGGCGATCTTGACTCCAGCTCGCGCTTCATCCAGCCCAGCGTTTCTCATGATGTGTACTCAGCCTGTAGGTTACATAAGCAGGGTGGCGATAGACAGCCTTGATGGACTCCTTTCCCTATTTGGAACCAGCCTGTTGGGTTTCCATGTCTAGTTCTAACTGTAGCTTCCTGACCTGCAGAAATACAGATTCCTCCTTTTTTTTTTTTTTTTAAATTCCCTAACCTGGGTGAAAAGCGACAGAGACAGAGAGAAGACAGATGGAGGGACGGACGGACGGACGGACGGACGGACGGGCGGGCGGGCGGGCGGGCGGGCGGGCGGGCGGACGGGCGGGCGGGCGGACGGGCGGGCGGGAAAAAGACAGAAAGAAAAATAAAATAATGAAAGGACCTATACCGTTCCACCTGTTGCTTTCCAGATACAAAGAGAACACAGAGGACCGAAAGGACACAATGTGGAAACTGTGAATTTGGAAAGACGGACGTCCCCTTGGTCCCTTCGTACAACACCCCTGTCGGCAGAAGGCAATCCTTTCCCTTTTTCTCTCGATCTGGTCCTTCCAGACTTCGGAAACTCTCAGTGGAGGATTCTTATCTCCTTGGCGATCGTGATCGCCACGGGTTCCTTAGGGGCCCAGAGGGTCTTTCTGAGAAACGCGGGGACGCACTCCTGGAGACCCGGCTTCCGTCCCTGGGCCAGGAAGGCCTCCTGGAGAAGGACATGGCAACCCGCTCCAGGACCCGACCCTGACGTCTAGAAATCAGCCTCCTAGACTGCCTCTCCCTGCGCCGACTGGTGTCTCGAATCCGCTCCAGGGATGCACCTGTGTGTTTCCTTGGTTTCCCTACAAGTGCCTCTGAGGGGAAAGAAAATCCCCGATGGCTTGCACCCCAGGCCTGCTTTCCCGGACCCGTCCATCGACATCACGGCCTCCTGTAGAGGAGATACGATCGCCGACTCACTGAACGGAGGATCTGTGCTCAGAAACTCTTTCCAAGACATGGAGGCCCTACTAACGAACCTATTTCATCCTTCCCTCCTTCTGGGTTTGTTTTTTTCTTTTTCTTTTTCTTTTTTTCCTTTCTTTCCTTTTTCTCCCCGTTCCTCTCACGTCCGTGCACACGCATACGCACACGCACAACGTGCTGTCTCTCACGGACACGTGGACGCGCACGCGCTCACGCACACAGACACCAGCTCAGCTGTTCCTAGGTTCCAGGCGAGTGACAGAGGAGGGGAAACTGCGAGGGTTCGGACGGAGTAGGCCGCCGTCCCCACCCCACTCCAGCCCACCGCACGTGAACCTCCGTGCCCGATGGAGTGTTTTGGATTCGAGGGACTACAGAGCCGGCCGGCGCCAGAGGAACGCTCTGCCCCTCCCTCCTTTTCTGTCTCTCTGAAGGCTGAAAGAGATGGGAAGACCAGACCGCCTGACCTGCCTCTTGAGAAATCCGTATGCAGGTCGGGAAGCAACAGTGGGAACTGGACATGGACCGACAGACTGGGTTCCAGATTGGGAAAGGAGGACGTCAAGGCTGTATATTGTCACCCTGCTTATTTCACTTCTATGCAGAGGACATCGTGAGAAACGCTGGACTGGAAGACACGCAAGCTGGACTCAAGATGGCCGGGAGAAATAGCGATCCCCTCAGATATGCAGATGACACCACCCTTATGGCAGCAAGGGAAGAGGGGCTAAAAAGCCTCTTGAGGAAAGGGAAAGAGGAGAGTGAACACGTTGGCCTAAAGCTCCACATTCAGAAAACGAAGATCATGGCATGCGGTCCCATCGTGTCGTGGGAAAGAGATGGGGAACCGGTGGAAACAGGGTCAGACTTTATTTTTGGGGGCTCCAGAATCACTGCAGAGGGTGACTGTAGCCATGACGTTCAAAGACGCGGACTCCTGGGAAGAAAAGGGATGACCAACCTAGATAGCATCTTCCAAAGCAGTGACGTGACTTTGCCGACTAAGGTCCGTCTAGTCAAGGCTATGGTTTTTCCTTGCTCGTGGATGGATGTGAGAGCTGGACTGTGAAGGAGGCTGAGCGCCGAAGAATGGATGCTTGTGAACTGTGGTGTTGGAGAAGACTCTCGAGAGTCCCTTGGACTGCAAGGAGATCCAACCAGTCCATTCTGAAGGAGATCAGCCCTGGGATTTCTTTGGAAGGAATGAGGCGGAAGCGGAAACTCCAGTACTTTGGCCACCTCATGAGAAGAGGGGACTCGTTGGAAACAAACTCGGATGCTGGGAGGGATGGGGCGCAGGAGGAGAAGGGGACGGCCGAGGATGAGATGGCTGGATGGCATCACGGACTCGATGGACGTGAGTCTGAGTGAACTCCGGGAGATGGGGATGAACAGGGAGGCCTGGCGTGCTGCGATTCATGGGGTCGCAAAGAGTCGGACACGACTGAGCGACTGAACGGAACGGAACTGGAGGCAGGCAGGAATGAAAACCTCCTCCCACGGAGGGGAAGCTGTCAAGTGACGATGGCTGCCTCGACGCACGTCCACGATCCTCGCACGCATGAGCGGGGTTTCCTGGGTGACAAAACAGGAGGAGACTCCTTTGGCCTGACACGAGGCGAGTGTGTCCCTCGGCCACCCTCCCCACCCCCCAGCCCCCTTCCTCCGCACGGTGCCGAAAGGGGCAGTCTCAAGGTGGAGACATGGAATGGGGGGATGGGGATGGGGATGGGGATGGGGATGGGGATGGGGATGGGGATGGGGATGGGGATGGGGATGGGGGGAGGGGTGCGTGGGTGGGGCGGATCACCATTCAATGGAGAGAAGCTCGAGGCGAAGTCAGAGGCTCTGACTTGACTGGAAAGCTTTCTGCATTTGAATGAAGCTATCGGACGAGGCCCTGCAGGGGGAGGGTGGGGGAGGGTGGGGGAGGGTGGCGGTGGGGCCCGCAGACAATAGCCCCTGCCTGCCTGCCGGCCTGCAGGCCGGCCTGCCGGGCTGAGGAGGCCCTCTGGCGGCGGCGGGGTCACGCTCCGGACTCCTGCAGCTCAACTCGATCCCTTCAAGGAAACTCCTGGGGTGACTCCTGTCCAGGGAATCATCCAAATGGGCCTGTTTCTGAAAAAGGCCCGAGTCACAGCTGTGACAGATTCTGTGGATCTCTTGACCCATGGATTGACCTGCACCCTCCCTCCCATCCTGTCAGATCCTTTCGACACGCTTGAAGAGGTCTTTGGCCTCGGCCCAGAAAACAGGCCAAGATAAACAAATACGTTTTGGTCTTTTTCTTTTTTTTTTTTTTTTCTTTTGAACAGGGCGAAAACGATGCATGGCCGTGGATTGGAGAGAAGCCTGCTCCCCTCGCGCGCCTGAAGGCAGGGAGTTCTCAGCGGGACAGAAATGACATTCAGGGGACAGAAATGACATTCAGAAATGAACCGTTTAAACTTGGTGACTATGCCAGAACAAATAGTGACACCAAACTTTGATACAGTGCTGTGATTTCCTTCTGGGAGGTTTCAGACCCCTCTCTATTGACCTTTAAGTCGATCATCAGTGTGTTGTCCGTCTCACTGCGTCAAAGCCCCTGCTCCCATCATAACCTCACTGAGATCTGTGATTTCCACCCAATGGACAGAGTCATCACACGCTTAGCTCCACCCAGCTCGTCACGCAACAGCGTGGACGGGCAAGTGCGTGCGTGGGCGCGTGGGCAGGTGGGTGGGTGGGTGCGTGGCTGGGTGCCTGCGTGCGTGCGTGCGTGCGTGGGTGGGTGGGTGCGTCCGTGCGTGCGTCCCTGCGTCCCTGTGCCTTTCGCCTTTCAGATTATGAACCCCGCCCCCTCACCTCTCCCGCTCCCCCGCCCCCCCCCACTGCCTTGTCCTTTGCCTAGCTGTGTCTCTGTGCCACCCACCCTCCACCACACCCACAACCACAGGCGCACCACACACCACGCGCATACCCGCACACACACCCCGCCTGCACACAGCGCACACACACATCCCGACCCCAGACACATACACACACACACACACACACGCAGCACAGGCCGCACACCACACACTCCCCCCTACCCCCTACACACACACACACACACACACACGCACACACACACACACACACACACACACACACACACTGCGTTGTCCTTTGCCTGGCTGTGTCTCTGGGCCACTGTCTCTGCACGCCCCACCCCCTTCCGGCCACGGCCACGCCCACACCCACAGGCGCATCCCACACGCACACACCCATGGTGCCCACCCGACACACACTCGGCCTCACGTGGAACCTATACACACACCACACACGTTACCCCTCCCACCCACCCCCACCCCCACACACACCCACGCAGCACCACCTGCGCGTGCCCCAGACGCACCACCACACACCGCCTCCTGCCGGGGTCCAGCCCCGTCGGATCCAGGGAATTCGAAGGCGGGGACGGCGTTGGCGTCCTTGGATAAAGACATATTGAATGACAGAGATAGATAGAGAGAGATTAGAAACGGATCGTGTCGTAGGAAAATCAGTGGAGGAAAAGAGGCTGAATCACTTGGAATTCGGCCAGAGAAACGGGGAGCAAGAAAGAAAGAAGCGACGTGGGGGTATCCGTCTTTCCGGAAACGGATCCGATGTCTTTCGTGGTGGGTTTGCTTCTATCCCTCTTGTGACATATAGGGATGACTAGAGTCACGTGGGGGCCGGGAGTCCCGACCTTTCTCAAAATCAGGTGCTTTCACATACATGTACGGGGGGGGGGGAAAAAAAAATGTCTTAGGGATAATGACATCATCTTCTGGCCCTGAGGCCTGCTGACGTGTGATGATCCTTTCTTTCTGATCCCCAAAACACTTACGTGTTCCGAGGGTGTTTTTTCTTAAACCGGGCACCACCCTCCAGATAAAGTGACATTCCTGTAGGGTGAGGGTGTCGTGAGTTCCAATCAAGAAAGGAACCGATTGAACCCCAAAGTTCACATGAGTCGTCTGAAAGGTGAATACTTATTTCCCCTAGATGCTAGTGATATTCACGATAAGGGCAGGGAACATGGAGATGGAGCAGCAACCATCAGCCCAACACATGAAAATCCTTTCCCCAATGTTGCCCTGAAGGTCTATTTAGTCTTCAGAGAGTGATCGAGTGACATGTTGACATAGCAAGGACCCAGGGATGGGTCGCAAAGGGCAGGGATCGATTCCCAAAGAGAACGTTCCTTCACTCAAAACGTCTAGGATTGCTCCCCTTCAAGACGACTCTCTTTCCTTTTCTACATTCCAACGACATGGATTCATCTATTCCCAGGTGCCTAAGGATATGGAGGCCTGGCGGCCATCATGGACTCGACCGTGAGAAAAGCCCTGTGCTCGCGAAGACTCTCCAGAGACTCCCAGACTCTCTGTGCTGTTTACGGTGGAGAGGGAGCCGACGCTCGTGTGCGTCGTGGCGGGAGGGTGGGTGACCCTGTCACGCGAGCTAGTCTGTCAGCAGAGAGGTTTGACCCGAGACGGCCTTGTCACACCCAGGGCCGGGAGTGAGCCGTCAGGATCGGCCCGACGCGTGAAACACCCTTCACCCACGTCATTCCTGACCAACCCACTAGACTCATCATTTCTAGGTAGACGCTGGCTTTGGGGGTAGATGCTCGGGAACGGGGGGTTTCCTGAGGCTTGATCACGCCTTTGCGTGTGCCAAGCCTCCTTCCTCGTGGCCTTTGCCGTGGGCGGAGTTCCTCGCGCTGGCCCCGGCAATTACAAGGAGACATGTTGTGTATAACTGTGTGATACTTTTTGTCTGGAAACTTTTTCAAAACCGTTTACTAAATGGATTGGAGAGAAACCTGCTCCCCTCGCGCGCCTGAAGGCAGGGAGTTCTCAGCGGGACAGAACCTGCCTTCACTTCTCAGGGGGACCGGGACAGTCCCCTCACCCCGTGCACCCCCAACCCCGAGCCCAGTCCCGTCCCCTCCCCTCCCCGCCCCACCCACCCACCCACGCACGCATGCACGCACCCACACACACACACCCACACCCACACCCACACCCACCCACCCACCCACCCACCCACACACACACACACACACACACACACACAGGCGCGCGCGCACGCTCACCCGGACCCGGCTCCCACCCCCATCTCCTCAACCTCACACCCCCCACCCCCACCCCCACCCCACCCCACCCCACCGCTCCCCTCCCCTCCCCGGCGACGAGGGGGGCCCGGGGAGGGATGGCTGTCTCAGCCCTGGTTCTGAGATGTCCTTTGGGGAACCGCTCTAGGCCGAGACGCCAGCTTGCTGCCCTGCTGCTTGGTGTCCGTCTCCATCAGCCGTGTCCCCGAAAGGCACGTGAGCTCATGGACGACAAAGAGCGCACCCAGAAAACACCAAAGGGTCCTCCTGAACCCAACACGGCCATGTGTATGGATCCACGTAGAGGTCGTGGATCTCCCCATCGGATGCATGAATAGGATCCACACAGACTCGGTTGTGTTTCCGCTTCGATGGGCTGCCCTATCCGGAGAGATCGCGTGGGTCAGCGAGCGAGCAAACACGGAAGGGAACGAACCCAAAACCGCGGCCAAGTCGAGGGAGTGCTGAGCCCGAGGAACTCGCCGATCCCGTGGCATCGTTTGCCATACACAGCCTTTCTCTACGGCAGAGGGAGATGTGGCATGGATCCCCGTGTGGGTCGTCCGTGCCCGAAACCACGCTGCGGAGAGTGGTCGTGTCTCATTCGAATTCTCTCTCAAAAGAGAAACCAGGTCCCATGATGGGATGGTATCTTTGAATGCAAAAGGGGATGACACGTGACAGGAAAATCAAAGTGGAGTCCGCATCGCCAAGAGAGCGCCCCAAAATAGAGAAGGGGAGGGCCATGGAGGAAGAGGTCTGTGTCTCGGTCTGGAAACTCGGAGCACCTCCTGGGGAACAGAGGCCTCCGGATCATCGAAACAGTGTTCCCGACATTCAAGACCCCCTATCACACACACCCTCCCCTTTCCCTACATCACTTGTGACAGTCTATCTACCCTGGAAGAAGAAACAGTTCCTTGTTTGCATGACAGTCCATCATCATTGCTCTCAGGTCGCTTTCCAACCTCACGGAGTTTCAGCTTTCTAAGCCCCCGACTCTTTCCTGGGCAACGTTCCCCCCCGGTTTTTATTCAAACCTGTGTCCCTGCATGGCCATATCGAAGACCCCCAAATAAAGCTTTCTTTTTCTTTCTTTCTTTTCTTTCTTTCTTTCTTTCTTTCTTTCTTTTTTTTTTTTTTGGCGCAGCCGATACTGACTCTTCATGGAAAGACAAGAAAACTAGGTGATTTTATGTGTTTAACTTTCAGGTGTATTGAAATATCATTTCCTTCGTGAAGGACATATGACATCCTTCGTCCTCATGTGTACAGAATGGGGACAAGAGGCACCTGTATGTTGCCAAAGAAGAATGACCACCCAAGCGGTAGCTCATAGCTTTCTCACAAGCCACACAGATCATGACTGGATGTGAAAGAGAGGGAAGTCACTCGGTCGTGTTCGACTCTTTGCGACCCCACGGACTGTAGCCTACCAGGCTCCTCCATCCGTGGACAGTTCCAGGCAAGAATCCTAGAGTGGGTTGCCATTTCCTTCTGCCATTGGACGGGAGGAGAATGATTCATGTCCACTGTCATGGCAACTTTCTCAGATGATCATGCTGCTGCTGCTGCTGCTGCTGCTGCTGCTGCTGCTGCTGCTGCTGCTGCTGCTGCTGCTGCTGCTGCTGCTGCTGCTGCTGCTGCGTTGCTTTGGTCGTGTCCGAATCTGTCCGACCCCACAGACAGTAGCGCACTGGGCACCCCCGTCCCTGGGATTCTCCAGGCAAGAACACTGCAGTGGGTTGCCATGTCCGCCTCCAAGGCGTGAAAGTGAAAAGTGCAAGGGAAGTCGCTCAGTCGTGTCCGACTGTGAGCGACCCCCGTGGACTGCGGCCCACCAGGCTCCTCCCGTCCATGGGATTTTCCGGGCAAGAGGACTGCAGTGGGGCGCCATGGCCTTCTCTGAATAGTACCATACTATAATAATCATGCTGTTCCTTAGAATCACCGTGCTCTTTGTGACGTATACAGTATAGATGTACCTTATCCGTGAAGTCGTTTTTTGTTTTTTTCTTTCCCCCTTACATCAATGCAATATCTTCCCATTTCTCCCTCCCCCAGCCGTTCTGTGATGACCGTCTTCTTTCTTTCTTTCATTCTTTCTTTCTTTTTTGATGGCCATCCATGGCATGTAAGTGGCATGAGAAAGTCTTTTTCTTTCTCTACCTGACTGATTCATTTGGCATCACGCCCTAAGTCACAACCATGCTGTCACCAGACAAGAATGGGTTCGTTCCTGTGGCTCCATGGGACATCTGTTTCTACCTATCGATCGATCTCTATCTGGATCGTGTGTCTTCTTTCCCTCTTCTTCCCTTGATGGACACTCGGGCTGTTTCCCTCTCTTGACCCGTGTGACGGATGCTGCCGTGGACATGGGAGGAGTGCAGATCTCTCTCTGAGATTTAGATTCCGTGTCTCTTTTCTTGAGATGTCTACCCAGAAGTGAGAGTGCTGGAAAGATCGATCACGTCTCGACCACGACTCTTTTCGAAGTCCTCCTGAGGGGATCCAGGGAATGAGCCATTCTTTTCCAATAGACGCCGTTGGAATACCAGTGCGACCGCACACGTCTTAGGGAAGACGGCGCGAACGCGATGGTGCCCGAGGGTGTGGCCGCAGGACGACTCCCCGGTGCCAGCTTTCCACGTCCACAAGCCCCCCGCGGTCGTCGGCAAGTCGTCCCATCCACACGGAGCCACGGTTTTCGTGGGCCGGGGTGGCCTGGGTGCCAGTCGATCCCCAGAGGAATGGAGCGATGACAGACTCCTTGGGGAACAGAGCAGAGAGACGTGGAATTCTTTCCACGAGACGAGTGCGGTGAGAAGAGAACGATGTGAAGTGGTGCCTGGGGAGCCAGAAAGAGTCGCCACAGGAAGGAAAACAGGTCAGACGAGAGGGGAGAAGGGTTCCAAGTGAGCGGAGCACAGCGGGGGAGACGGGCCCAGAAGATGCGAGCAGATGCTGGGGGCACGGCACGCCTGGACCCGTGAGCCCGCAGGGAGCCGAGAGGGATGGCCGTCCGCTGTCTGCAGGTCCGCGTGGGCCGATCTCCAGAGCCCGGACCGGGAAGGACTTCTTCACGAGAACAGGCACGCTCACGGTCCCCACGGGTCACGTCTCCACTGGGCTCTCAGCACTGGAGGGAGAGCTTCCCACACTTCCGATGGCACGGGGAGCTGCGGTTTCTTGATCTCATCTACCGCAGAGTCAGCGAGCTTCCCGAGGGATAGGATAGGACGAGGTATCGGCCGACGGCATCCCGTCCTAGACCCCGTACTGCTTTAAAACCATGGGGCGTCTCTGATTTCTGTGGGGGTGTGCTGTGTCTTCACTGCTGTGCCAGCCGTGCTCTCTCCGTGGAGGAGGGGGCCGCCCTGCGGTTGTGTGTCTGGGCTTCTCGTGGCTGTGGTTCCTCTTGGGGAGCGCGGGCACTGGGGCACGTGGGCTTCGGTGGCCGCTGGGTGTGGGCTCAGCGCTCGCAGTGGCCAGGATCCAGAGCACGGATTCCATCGGCGAGGCCTATGGGCTTCGTGGCTCTGTAGCACGTGGGATCTTCCCTGGCCGGGGATGAAACCCGTGTTTCCTGCGTGGGCACGGGATGGTTTCCTACGGAGCCGCCGGGGAAGCCCCCGTCCCAAACTCGAGATGGATATCCTGACGTCCCCCGCTTGGGATGGGAGAGTTTCTGAACGATCAGGCCCGGAGAAGGGATTGCATCGTGACGGCTTGACCTTCGTGTCTCACAAACCGGCACTCTTGCTGCTTCTTGAAGCGTCCTAGAGAAGAAGACATCGGATTCCACAGGAGATCAGCTCCTTTGACTAGCGTTGGCACGACGGCCACCACAAGGGGGACGGAGAAACACAACAGTTGGTTTCTTTTGGACGATGAGCCCCCCTCTGTGTGTGTGTGTGTGTGTGTGTGTGTGTGTGTGTGTGTGTGTGTGAGAGAGAGAGAGAGAGAGAGAGAGAGAGAGAGAGAGAGAGAGAGAGAGAGAGAGAGATGACTTCGTGTTTCTAAAGCAAGAAGCACTGAGGAGTGAAGACATTCTTGAACTCACATAGTTTCCTTCATTTCAGTCGTGATGGTCCAGTGATTTTGGAGGACGACATGGAATGTTTCAGGGTAGATGCTTTTAGAAGGCTGTGAAGGGACTTCCCTGCCTGGTGGTCCAGTGGTGAAGGATCCACCTGCCGAGGAGGCAGGGGGACAGGGTGTTTTCCACCGAACCCCTGATCCGGGACGATGCCACAGGGCTCCGGGCAGGTTCGACACACACCTGCAGAACGGACGGTGCCAGGCGTGAAGGCGAGGGCCCACGGCCCGGGGACCCTGGACGAGGATGACTGACGCGGACGGACACTGCCGTCTCCGTCTCCGTGGAGGTGGGTTGTGGCCAGCACGCTCCTCTTGGGCAGGCTGTTCCTAGGACCGTTGGGGAGCGTGCGCGTGCATGGGAGGAGCAGGGGACCTGAGGGAACTCTCTATCCTCTCTGCTCCACGGGGTCCCCGGAACCCTCATCTGCTCAAAGAGAGGATTCGTCCCGTGGAAAGACAGACCCACACGCGAGTGAACCTCATTTCTGGTTCCCTTGGCTTCTGAAAGCGTGACGGTCAGGTGCATGCAACTCTCTGGCTTTCTGTTCTTCCCGAGATCCCGGCCTGCTCACTGGAAGGACACGAGGAGCCGGATGAGATCTCCCTCTGCACGGCGGTGGCTCCAGCGTGCGCACGTTTCGGTGGCTACGGCTTGTGGACATCGCCCCGGGAGCCGAAGCCCCGGTGTGACAGACGCCTGTTTCCACGACGGGTGAACAGTTCTCAGTGCGGGAAGCCCAATCCTTGCCCCTGCCTGTTCGATCTGCAGGGCCTCTGCAAAGGACACACGTGCCCGATCTCATGACCGATCCCCTTTTCGGAGCCAGCCCGGGGCGTCGTCTGTTTCCCGGGCCACAGGCACACACTGGCACTGGGGAGTTGTGTCGTTCCTCCTCCTCGTCCTCCTGCTCCTCCTCCTCGTCCTCGTCCTGCTCCTCCTCCTCGTCCTCGTCCTCCTCCTCCTCTCTGCCCCCACCCTTCCCCCCGCATGCAGGCTCCCCCACACCCCCGCCTGGCCCCGGCCCGTCCGGGTCTCCCCCACCCGCAGAAAAGGCCAGGAAACACATGGTCCCAGGACGACGCAGTCGAGAGAGAGCCAGTGGCAGTCCACTGGGATGCGGGGAGGAGACGCCTGAGCATACCTAGGCCAACACTGCCACCGTGTGGGGTGAGAGGCCGGTGCGAGGAGAGCTCAAGAGTTCAGAGGAGGAGGAAGAGGAGCAGGAGGGAGAGAGGGAGGCGGGGGTGGAGGGGAGGGCCAGGCTGAAGCTGTCTCGGGGCGATGACGTGGAAGAAAACGTTCCCCTTCAGAAGGGCGCTCCGAAGAGAGGAAGAGAGCGTTCCGGCGGGACCTTGAGAGCACCTTCAAGCTGGGAGCGGAGCGGAGCGGAGCGGGGCGGGGTGGGGTGGGGGAGGGAATCATCCAGACGTAGGAAAGACACCAGGCGCAGAAGGCGAGACCGATTCTTGACCAAAGGGAATCGGATGCTTTTCTGTCCATGTGTTCCATCCTCAGACTCTCATGGGAATCCAGCCAGCCAGCCAGCCAGCCAGCCAGCCAGCCAGCCAGCCAGCCAGCCAGCCACGATCGTGTCGCTCCTTTTCTGTTCTCTATGTGTTTCACGGCGAGTGACTGAGAGAGTCTTTCGATGGTTTGCTAGGATGTGTGAATGTCGTGAGACCACGGTACTTGTCAGCCGTGGATGAACAGAACGGCTTCAGCTTTCAGGGTGATCCTGAACTCCCACGCCAAGGGAGGCCCTGTGTGTCCCTGTGTGCTGGAGGACACCGTGCTACCCACATCTTGATCTTGGACTGAACACAACCACCGTGGGGAGGGTGTTCGTGGGTTGGCTTCCTTTCCTTTCCCTATGGCACTCACCTGACCGTCCTGTCCACTCTTTGGATCCTTGATCTCCCCCTCGCCCTCGAGGCCATCGGTCGGTCCTTTTCTTTCTCCTCCTCCTGCTCCCCGTCCTCCTACTCACCCTAGTATCTCTCCCCGCCTCCCCACTCCCCGCCCCTCCACACACACACACACACACACACACACACACACACACACACACACACACACACGCAAGTCCCGCTCTTCTCAAATGGACCTCTCGCTGACGGCCGACGTTTCCTTTCGCCTTCTTTCCTTCCTCCCGTCCTGCTTCCTTTCCCTTGTGTGTGTGTGTGTGTGTGTGTGTGTGTGTGTGTGTGTGTGTGTGTGTTTTGTTCCCCCGTTCCTTTTCAGCTGCACCGACGATGTTTTCGAGTGCAGCGCATGACACAGAGATCACCAGGATGCATCTAGTGAGGGACCGTCCGTCACCACTCGGTGTCACGGCGGACGACGTTTGGTGTCGCGACGTGCCCGTGACGCCTGGATTCCCTAAGGGGCAGGTCGCCCCGCTTCCTCTGTCTCCCTCACCAGGGGCGCTCGTTCACTCGTTCTCTCCCCCACCCCGCCCCCCGCCACCGTTTCCCCCGCTCCCTCCTCTGGCCACCCCTCATGTGTTCCGCGGTGGTCTCTTAGGAGCCTGTTTCTCTTGGGTTCTGTTGTGTTCACGGTGTCTCGTTTGGTAGGTACTGCATGGAAACGACGGCTCTGAGGTATTTCATTCAGCATCATCCCCTCTAAAGGTCTCTCCGAGTTCCTGCAGACTGTGAGATTTCATTCCCTTCGGGTGGTTGAGTCCCATTCCTCTGTGTGTGTGTGTGTGTGTGTGTGTGTGTGTGTGTGTGTGTGTGTGTGTGTGTGTGTGTGAGTGAATGAATAGATACAGGCGTAGGCACACAGACAGAGAGCTCTCTCCTTCTGTGTGTACGGATGTCTACCTAGGTATGGGGGGTCGATCCCACACATACACACGTCCGTATCTTCTTTGTCCCCTCCGTGGGCACTCCGTGGAGTGGCTGGGTTGGGTCGAAGGGGGACTCTTTGGTGGAGTGTTCCGAGGGAATCACAGGACTCTTTTCCCTAGGGATGTGGTTTCTCTCTCTGGGAGGCCCCAGGGGATGAGATGTGATCTCTCTGAGTCCGCCCACATGTTCCTCAGCGGCAGAAAAGGCGCGTTCGATCGATCAGGAGCCACTGTCTTCTGATGTGTCCAACTTGCTGTCGCGATGGCGATTCCAGCTCCTGGGCCTTTCCCCTCCGAAGGAGAAGGATCAATGTCCAGATGAACGCCCCGGGGTGCTTCCGTGAGCCCGCCCCCACCCCCAGCAGCCCCAGCCCAGCCCAGCCCAGCCCTGCCGCTGATTTGTTGTCTCCCTTGTGCTTCTGGGTGTCTGTCTGTTCTCCCTTTCTTTGGAAGGAAGGTGTCTGCTCGGGGCCCCCTGCCTGCCCACTTCGCTCGTCGGGGGTTGTTTCCCTTTTGGAGGCTGAGTTGTCTGACGCCTCGATCAGTTTTGGACAGAAAAGCCCCTTTTGCAAGATGCTTGCGCTTTCCCCGTGTATACCCCCCCCCCCACACACACACACGGATGTGTGTTTCCGTCCGTGTGTGTCTGTGAGTATCTATATGTACATAGATACACCCATAGATACTCACACGCGCGCACGTAGACATCGACACAGACACGTGGGTATCTGTGCACTTAGGCACGTGTACACGGACTTCTATGGACGTGTGCGGATACACACGCACGTTCGCATATGCGTTTCCGTGTGTGCACATCTATGCACATGCATCTGCGTGTAGGCACTCTGGACGCCCCCGGGCGCCTGTATGTGCGTACGTGCACGCACGTCTACTTATATAGACGTGTGCGTATCCCGACACATACACACTCGGACGTCTGTGTGGACCTCCAGACGCGATCCGTAGACGTCTCTGGATGTGTCCGTATGCGCGTATGCATGTGTGCATACACGTGTGCATACACACACGAGGACAGATGCGCCTATGGAAGCACGCACGCACGTGTACGCGTATACGTGCACCCACACCTGTGCGTATACATCACACGTATACACACGTGTGCATCTGTACGCGTGGACACGTCCGCCTTGATTTGTACGTATGTGTCTATGGATCCCGACGTATCTGCACATATGAGCATGTGTATCCGTACCTGTGTATATCCGCGTACGTCTGCGTATATATGCCTGAGTCTACGTGTATACACGCAAGCATACACGCACAGTAGAAACGCCTAGGCACACACGGGCGCACACAGACACATGCGTGTTTGTGAGCATGCCCTTCGAACGTGTTTGTCCATACCCATGGGTGCGCGTATATATAGGCGCGAATATGCGTGCGTATACATATGGACGCGCGGATACGCACATGTGTATGCGTTCTCCCTCCCCCTCCCCCTCCCCCTCCCCCCCCCTCCCCCTCCCCTCCCCTCCCCTCCCCTCCCCTCCCCTCCCCTCCCCCTCCCCCTCCCCCTCCCCCTCCCCCTCCCCCTCCTCCTCTCCCTCTCCCTCTCTCTGACTTTTAAGCACCCGGAGCCCTTCTATGACTTGACTTTCCTGCCTGGTGGTTTTGTTTCGTTTCCTTTCTGATCGACTTCACAAAGTTATTTATTCCTTTAACTGGCTGTTGTCATGGAACACGGGGTTTATGGAGTGGATCCCTATTGACTCGGTCCGGTCCTCCTCACCTCCACGCCCCTCAGCCGCCCCACCCCCACCCCCCGCCCCCCGCCCCCGCCCCCGCCCCCCAGCCCCACCCCCCACCCCCGCCCCTCCCAACCCCCACCCCCGCAGCCCTGCCACCCCAGACCTCCCGCCCGCCCTCCCGCCTGCCTGCCATTCTGGTGTTTGTGGCCAGTTCAGTTATTTTGAAATCCATGTTCTCCTGACCTCAAGTGCACTTTCCCCACCCACCGGCGCCTGCTTGGGTTTGTTGTCTTCGGACTTTGTCACGGTCTCTACCCAGGTTGAGTTGTGTCTTCTCTTGGTGGGGGTTCCGAGTGTGTCTCCTCCTTTTCCTTTCTTGCTCCTGGGCTTGCTTGTCTGCGTCTGCTTTCCAAAGTCCTGCTTTGTTCTCCGAGCAGCGCTCGCCTTGGTTTCGCTTTGCCGGCCCCTCCCTCCCTCCCTCCCTCCCTCCCTCCCTCTCTTTCGGGGGAGGGGGGGCCGGGGGAGTCTGCGATGCCGCTCGCTGGTGCCCCTCTCTCCGCCGACCCCGCCCCGAGCCCCCACCGCCCGCCGGCGTCTCCGTGGAATGTCCCCCCAGCACCCCGGAATCGCGTGGGGGAGTGAGTCTCCTTCGTGGCAGCCTCCTGAGGAGATCCTTCCCAGCGTGTCTCCCTTCCTCTGCGGCCGGGGTCGCGTCGCGTCGCGTCGCTCGGCGGCGGAGGCTCCGGGCCGAGCTCGGGCGTTTGGGCGGCCGGCGCGGTGGCGTCCCCGGCGGCCGGCGACAGCCACCCGTCCTCGGGACGTTCGAGTCGCTTGTCGGGAGCCACCTGGCGGCCGCTTGTATATTGTCCCTCCCTTCTGGAGCTTCGGCGAGGCCTCCTTCAGGAGGATTGTGACTCAGCCTCTGGGCCCGAGGCAGAGCTCTCAGACACCGGCGACGCTGGCGGCGACAGTCCCGGTGGCGCCGAGGCCTAGGGACAGTCCTGCTGTCGCCGGAGATTGGTTCTCTAGGTTTCTGAGGAGGGTGACCGTCGCGGCGCACCGCAGCCGGCTTGCGGGGCGGCCTGACCGGGTCGACCAGCATCTCCCCGTGCCCCTGCGGCCGCGGAGACGGACCGCCCGGACCCTACCTGGGCCGGGCCGCCGCGGTGGGCAGGGAGAGGGTCTTCCCTGCCCGGAGCGCCTGGACTCGGGCTCGGCGGTCCGGACTCCTCCTGGGCCGCCCTCAGGAGCGTGTGCTTCGCCCTCGGCCCCGCTCCGGAGGTGGGGACCGGCCCGGACGGTGGCTTGGAGGTCGCCGGAGGGCGCGCCTGGGTCCGGGCCCTCGGGTCCTTCCTGCCCGAGGTGTTTTCCGCGTCGCGCTCCGGAGGTGGGGACCCGAGGGTTGACCGGGGGAGGCGCGTGTGCGGTCCCCCCCGTGGGGTCCGGTCGCCCGAGGCGTCTCCCGGCACCCATGCTTTCTCTTTGTCAAAGTCCTGACGGGTCCGGAGACGTGGATGGACCGGACCCTGCTTCCGCGGGTGGCCGGGGAGGGCGCGCTCGACCCTCCGGCGTGCCCTCGTGGGTCTCGGTCGTCGGACGCGACTTTGGCTCACCCCTCTCCGACTCCCTGAATCCCAGTCAGTCGGGAGGTGGGGACCGGCTCGGGCCGTCCTGGGTGCCCCGTCTAGGACGGTCTGGGCCCCGGGCGCGGTCCCTGGTCGGGGCCCGCTCGTCTCGTGGGAAGCGCCTCGCTGACGGGTCTGTCTTCTGTGTTCCTTTTGCACATCGAAGCCAAATCCCCGTCCGGAGACACGGACGGGCCGGTCCCCCTACCCGCGTGGGTGAAGCGGGGAGGGCGTCCTCGGCCAGCTCCCCCTCTCTCGGTGTCCGCGCCCCCACCCCCACCCCTTTTGCCACCACGCGCCCCTCCCCCCCCCGGTCGACCAGATGACCCCCCGCCCCCCCCCGCCCCCCCCCCCCCCCCCCGAGAGCTCGGGGCCTGGTGTGTATGGGGCAGTGTTGGGGACAGGTGGCCGGGACAAGGTTCCGGGGGCCCTCCCTGCGAGTCGTAGATGGGCTCCTCTGTCGCCTGCTGTCATTTCGTCGCCCTTAATAGGCCTTTTTTGCCACCAGGTAAGTGCTGACACGGCCTCCTTTGGTGTTTGCCACCGAGGACTGTGGGTCTCTAGACGCACGCGGGGCTCTGGGCTTCTGGGCCGCCAGCTGGTGCCCGGTTCGTCCCTTGCCGCTGGAGCCGCCCGCCTGGGCCTGTGCGCCGGCTCCTGTGTGGTGTCGTCTGGCTGACCCGACCCACGGTGCCACCTCCGGTCTCTGGGCGACCCGAGGGTGGCGGGGCGAGGTGGCGCGGGTCTTCTACCCTGGGCGCCCCTCGCCCCCGCTGTGGGCACCTGGGGGCGGCTGGGACGACCCCCGCCCTGTGGGCTCCGTGTCAGGTGTTCTCCTCTTGGGGTCGTTGGCCGCTCTCGCCTGAGGCGAGGTGGGGGGGGATGGAGGTTGCCGGCGAGGCTTAAAACGGGCCCCTCTGGTGACTGTCCTCGCCGTGCCTCCCCCCGCCCCACCTTGGCTCCACGGATCGATGTGGTGTGGTCGTGTTCTCCCGGGCCGAGCCTAAGCCGTGCCAGACGAGGGACGGGCGTTCCCAGTGAGCGTGTCCGCTCTTCTCGGTCTGTCCGCGGGGCCCCTCGCTTGTCTTCCCCCCCGCTGCCCATCAGGGAGGGTGAGGAAGGCAGGGGTTGGGTGTGTGGCCTCTGGCCCTGACCTTCGGTCTCCTGCTGTCCCTTGCCTCGGGGCGTCAGTGGGCGCCGTTGGTCTTCTGACACAGCAGATTGCTCCCGCTTCGCCTTCTCGGCGTGTGCCCGGCGAGCGGCCCTCCCTGTGGCGGGGAGGGCTGTGCCGCCGCCGCCGCGCTGCGCGCCCCACGCGGGTGTGTGAGCGTGCCTCGTGTGACCCTCGGCGGTGCCCCTGGAGCGCTCCAGGTCGTCCCTCAGGTGCCTGAGGCCGAGCGGTGGTGTCGTTTCCCTCAACCCGGTGTCCCCCTCGGGTCCCCGCCACGGTGGCGTGGGTGTCCCGAGAGTGGCTCTCTTTTTTGGGGGGGGGTCGAGGCGGTAGGGAGAGGCGTGCCTGTTCCCCTCGTCGTGGAGGCCTTGGTGGATGAGGCCTTGCGGGGGGGCGGGACGCGCGGGCTCTGCTCTGGCCCTGACCGCGCACACGCTCGTGTGTGGCGGTCCGCTTCCCTGTACCGCAGACCCCTCCCGCCCAGCTGAGGTCTGGTGGCTGGCGGAGCGCCTCCGTGGGCCCGAAGGTGAGACGGTCCGGGGGAGGGACGGCGCGCCCTCGGTGAGAACGCCTTCTCTAGCGATCCGAGAGGGAGCCTTGGGGTACCGGAGCCCCCAGCCGCTGCCCCTCCCGAGTGCGCAGTGGCCACCGTGGCGACTGCCAGAGCACGTGGGCAGAGCAGAACTCCCCCGCCCTCCGTGGGAGGGGAGGGAGTTGGGTGCGCCGGCCCCGCGGTGGGGCCGTGTGCCGCTCGTTGCCTACCGCGGCCCGCGCCTCCCCCCTCCGCGTCGGGGGAGGGTCCCGCTGGGCCCCGCCGGGCGTCCGGCAGGTGGGGGGCCGTGTGCGTGCGGCCGGCCCCCGTGGTGTGAGCCCTGGGGGAAGGGGGGCTGTGTCGGGGCGCGACGCCCGGTCGGCCTCGGCTTCCCCGGCCCCGCCAGCTGGTGGTGAGGAGGGGCCCGTCGCGCCCGCCCTCGCCCCCTGAGCCGCAGCTGGTGGCGGCGTGCGGTCACGGTCCGGGCCGCCTCGCTCGAGAGCGTCGTCCCCGGGATGTCGCGCCTCGGGGTTCAGACTCAGATGGAAAGACGGATCCGTCGCGGATGGATGGCGGAAGACGGGTGGACGGCTCGCCGGCCGTGGCGGCGGGGCCGGGTCGTGGGCCACGCTCCGGGGATGGCCGGGGCCGGCCGGCGCCCCAGGCGTCGCGGGACCGCCCTCGCGTGCGGGTGGCGGTGGGATCCCGCGCTGGTGTTCCTGGGGGCCCGGCCGCGCGCCCGGCCTTTGTCGTCTGGT
>NC_091248.1:135545000-135570000 GCF_042477335.2 Ovis canadensis
CTGTCCGTGCCTGCGTGCGTGCGTGCGTGCGTGGGCGGGCGGCTGGCTGGCTGGCTGGCTGGGCGCGTGGGTGGGCGCGTGGGTGGGCGCGTGGGTGGGCGCGTGGGTGGGCGCGTGGGTGGGCGGGCGCGTGGGCGGGCGCGTGGGCGGGCAGGTGGGCGTGGGCGGGCAGGTGGGCGGGCAGGTGGGCGGGCGCGTGGGCGGGCGCGTGGGCGGGCGCGTGGGCGGGCGCGTGGGCGGGCGCGTGGGCGGGCGCGAGGGCGGGCGCGAGGGCGGGCGCGAGGGCGGGCGCGCGGGCGGGCGCGCGGGCGGGCGCGCGGGTGGGCGCGCGGGTGGGCGCGAGCGTGCTGTGGGCGGGCGCGCGAGCGTGCTGTGGGCGGGCGCGCGGGCGGGCGCGCGGGCGGGCGCGCGGGCGGGCGCGAGGGCGGGCGCGAGGGCGGGCGCGAGCCTGCGGCGGGCGCGAGGGCGGGCGCGAGCCTGCGGCGGGCGCGAGGGCGGGCGCGCGGGCGGGCGCGCGGGCCGGCGCGAGGGCGGGCGCGAGGGCGGGCGCGAGCCTGCGGCGGGCGCGAGCCTGCTGTGGGCGCGCGGGCGCGCGGGCGCGCGGGCGGGCGCTTTGTGTGCGTGGGTGGTGCGTGCATGAGTGTGTCCGTCTGTGCGTCCCCTGTGCCTTTCACCTTTCAGATTTCGAACCCCGCCCCCTCACCTCTCCCGCACCCCCGCCCCACCTCCCACACACACACTGCCTTGTCCTTTGCCTAGCTGTGTCTGTGTGCCACGCCTGTCCCCTGGGACACCCACAACCACAGGTGCACCCCACACACCGCACGCATGCCCGCACACACACCCCGCCTGCACACGCCACACACCGCACACTCCCCTCCCCATTCCCACCACCACCACCCCCCCCCCCCCCCCACTACGTTGTCCTGGGCCCGGCTGTGACTCTCCGCCTCGCCTCTGTCTCTGCCCACACACCACATGCTGAGGCCACACACACCCAGCCCCGCCCTCAACGCCACAATCACCGCCCCCCATCCCCCCCCCCCCACCCCGGCCCATAAACTCCCCGTGACCACCGCACACACCACGCCCCTGTACACTTCCCGCCACCCCCACCCCCACCCCCACCCCCACCGCCACCTCCACCGCCACCCCCACCCACACACACTGCCTTGTCCTTTGCCTAGCTGTGTCTCTGGGCCTCTGTCTCTGCGCCACCACCCGTCGCACCCACAGGCCACACCCACACCCACACCCACAGCGGCACCCTACACACACCACACGCATACCCGCACGCACACCCCGCGTGCACACCGCGCGCACACACATCCGGACCCCAGACACACGCACACCCAGCCGTTTCGCACCCCACCCGCACACCCCGCACACCACACACTCCTCCCCTCCCCCGCCTCCAACCCCCCACCACACACACACACACACACACACACACACACTGCGTTGTCCTTGGCCTGGCTGTGACTCTCCCCATCTCCTCTGTCTCTGCCCACACACCAAATGCGTAGACACACCCACCCCCCCCCCCGCCCCCAACGCCACACACACACCCCTTGCCCATAAACACCCCAACCCCCGCACACACCGCGGCCCCACACATACCCCGCCCCCCCACCTGTCTCGCACCCCCCTACCCACACACACACTGCATTGTCCTTTGCCTAGCTGTGTCTCTGCGCCAAACCCCCTCCACCACAACCACAGGCGCACCCTACGCACCCCACGAGTACCGGCGCACACACGCCCAGCCTGTTCGCACCCCGCCCGCACACGCCACGCACCACACATTTCCCCCCCGCCCCCCCCAACCACCACCACCAGACACACACACACACTGCGTTGTCCTCGGCCTGGCTGTGATGCTCCACCTCTCCTCTTCTCTCGCTGTGCCCACACACCACATGCGGAGGCCACACGCATCCCATCCCCCCTGCCGGTAAACACCCCGAGACGATGGCACACAACACGCCCGCGCACACATCCCGCTCCTCCACCCCTCCTGCACGCCCCCCCCCGCCCCCCCCCCCCCACACACACACACCCAGCCTTGTCCTTTGCCTAGCTGTGTCTCTGGGGAGAAATACGTATGAACCTTTCAGATGAATCATGTGAACCTTGAGTGACATCAATGCCTTTCTTGATTGGAACTCACGACACCCTCACCCTTTAGGAATGCAACTTTATCCGGAGGGTGGTGCCTGGTTGAAGAAAAAAACACCCTTGGAACACATGAGTGTTTGGGGGATCAGAAGAAAGGATCGTCACACGTCAGCAGGCCTCGTGGCCAGAAGATGATGGAAAAACCCTTAAGACCTTCTTTGGATGGAAAGCACCTGATTTTGACAAAGGTCAGGATTGCTGACCCCCGCGTTGACTCTGGATTCATCCCTATGTGTCACAAAAGGTTAGAAGCAAGCCTACAAAACAAAGGCATGGGATCCGTTTCTGGAAAGACGGATTCCCCTGTGTCGTTTCTCTCTTGCTCCCCGTTTTTCTGGCTGAATTCCCATCTGCAGCGTGGATGTGATTCCATGTCCACCAAGTGATTCAGCCTCTTTTTCGCCACTCATATTTCCTACGACACTATCCGTTGCTAATCTCTCTGTGTATCTATAATGAATTAAATGTTTTCCTAGGACGCCGATTCCATCCCCACCCTCGAATCACCCTGGATCCACCAGGGCTGGACCCCGGCGTCGGTCGGCCGGTCGGTCGGTCGGTCGGTGCGTGCGTGCGTCGGTGGGTGCGGGCGTGCGGTCGAGAATGCTCCCCCTCCCCCTCCCCCACCCCCGTCCGTCTGTCCGTCCGTGCGTCCGTCGTACCTCGCCCAGAGACGTTCCCGCGAAGTGTTGGCGTGTCCCGCTTTCCTGTCCGCCTCGGTGACTGAGCGGAGAAACTGCGCCCTAGGATGGCCCCCCACCCCCACCCCCCCGCCCCCCGCCCCCCGCCCCCGGCCCCGTCTGGCAACGAGTCCCTGCTGGTCTCCCTCGGAGCTTCTATGCTGCGGCCGGCTCTCTGGACAGTGCGTTGGCTGTCGGGCGCCACCTGCCTGTCGGTCGCTTTTTTAGATGGCCCTGCGGGGGGACCACGGAGGGAGCGGGCCGGGCCGGCCAACTCTTGAATGCCCTGGGGCTGTGGAAGGAGGCTCTGCGGGAGCGGCACCTTGGGCCAGAGGTCCATGGGGAGCCACACTTGGGCTTTTTTGCTTGGGATGGGAAATCTCCTTTGGGAAACTTGATTGATTTGGAGAACAGCTATTGGAACCCCAGGGAGGTGACTTTTGGGGGGCTTGTCTCCCCTGGCATGGGGGGAAATCTTCCTTCTCCCGCCAAGGATTTCAAACAGAGCCGCGACAGATCACACGGATCCACTTGCTCCAGTCAGGTTCAGGGGCAGAACGCGAGGACCCAACCTGGCCTGGTGACAGCAAGTCGCGAACAACCCCCCCCCCCCCCCCAACTCGGAACACTCCCCTGTCTGCCTGGCCAAAGACAAGTGCTGGCTGGTGGGGGCAGACTCACATTTCACGGGAGTGGTCTTGATCGCGGAGGTGCTGAATGAGCTCAGAAAACACAAGCAGATGATGCGGGATATCCATCCATGCACGTGATCCTTTGCCTGACTGGATCTGTCTCTGCCCGCCCACCACACACACCACACGCAGACCACCCCCCCCCACACACACACACACACACCGTGCCCATACCACACACCCACTGCGTCGTCCTTTGCCTGGCTGCGACTCTCTGCCTCTGTCTCTGCCCGCACCACCCACAGGAACACCCTACACACCACACGCATACCCACACACACACCCCGCCTGCACCCAGCGCGTGCACACACACACATCCCGGAGCCCCCCCCCCCCCGCCGCCATGCACACACGCGCACACATACCCCCAGCCCGTACGCACCCGGCCCACACACGCCACACACTCCCCCCGCTCCCCCATACACACACACACACACTGCATTGTCCTTGGCCTGGCTGTGGCTGTCTCCCCCTCCTCTGGCTCTGCCCACACACCATATGCGTAGCCACACCCACCCCACCCCCCCCCCACCCCCCACCCCCGTCCATAAACCCCACACCCCCGCACACACCACGCCCCCCACACATACCCCGCCTCCCCCACCTATCCCGCACCCCCGCCCCCCCCACACACACACACTGCCTTGTCCTTTGCCTAGCTGTGTCTCTGGGCCTCTGTCTCTGTGCCCCCACACCCACACCCACACCCACAGCGGCACCCTACACATCACACGCATACCCGCACACACACCCCGCCTGCACACTGCGCACACACACATCCACCCAGACACACGCACACCCAGCCCGGCGTCACACGCCACACACCACAAACTCCCCCCCTCCCCTCCCCCCTCCCCTCCCCCCACACTGCGTTGTCCTTGGCCTGGCTGTGACTGTCCCCCCCCTCCTCTGTCTCTATCCACACACCACATGCGTAGCCACACTCCACCCCCCCCGCCCCGCCCCAGCGCCGCGCGCACACACACACACACACACACACACACACACACCAGCCCCCATAAACACCCCACGCCCGCACACACCACGCCCCCACACATACCCTGCCCCCCACCTCTCCCGCCCCCCCCCTCCACCACACACACACTGCCTTGTCCTTTGCCTAGCTGTTTCTCCGCGCCACCCACCCCCCCCACCCGCCACACCCACAACCACAGGCGCACCCTACACACCACAGGCATACCCGCACACACACCCCGCCTGCACACAGCGCACACACACATCCCGACCCCAGACACCCACACACCCACACACCCACACACCCCACCCCACCCCCCCCCCCCACACACACCCAGCCCGTTCGCACCCCGCTCGCACAGGCCACACACCACACACTCCCCCCTACCCCCTACACACACGCACACTGCGTTGTCCTTTGCCTGGCTGTGTCTCTGGGCCACTGTCTCTGCACGCCCCACCCTCTTCTGGCCACGGCCACGCCCACACCCACAGGCGCATCCCACACGCACACACCCATGGTGCCCACCCGACACACACTCGGCCTCACGTGGAACCTATACACACACCACACACGTTACCCCTCCCCCCCACCCCCACCCCCACACACACCCACGCAGCACCACCTGCGCGTGCCCCAGACGCACCACCACACACCGCCTCCTGCCGGGGTCCAGCCCCGTCGGATCCAGGGAATTCGAAGGCGGGGACGGCGTTGGCGTCCTTGGATAAAGACATATTGAATGACAGAGATAGATAGAGAGAGATTAGAAACGGATCGTGTCGTAGGAAAATCAGTGGAGGAAAAGAGGCTGAATCACTTGGAATTCGGCCAGAGAAACGGGGAGCAAGAAAGAAAGAAGCGACGTGGGGGTATCCGTCTTTCCGGAAACGGATCCGATGTCTTTCGTGGTGGGTTTGCTTCTATCCCTCTTGTGACATATAGGGATGACTACAGAGTCACGTGGGGGCCGGGAGTCCCGACCTTTCTCAAAATCAGGTGCTTTCACATACATGTACGGGGGGGAAAAAAAAAAATGTCTTAGGGATAATGACATCATCTTCTGGCCCTGAGGCCTGCTGACGTGTGATGATCCTTTCTTTCTGATCCCCAAAACACTTACGTGTTCCGAGGGTGTTTTTTCTTAAACCGGGCACCACCCTCCAGATAAAGTGACATTCCTGTAGGGTGAGGGTGTCGTGAGTTCCAATCAAGAAAGGAACCGATTGAACCCCAAAGTTCACATGAGTCGTCTGAAAGGTGAATACTTATTTCCCCTAGATGCTAGTGATATTCACGATAAGGGCAGGGAACATGGAGATGGAGCAGCAACCATCAGCCCAACACATGAAAATCCTTTCCCCAATGTGGCCCTGAAGGTCTATTTAGTCTTCAGAGAGTGATCGAGTGACATGTTGACATAGCAAGGACCCAGGGATGGGTCGCAAAGGGCAGGGATCGATTCCCAAAGAGAACGTTCCTTCACTCAAAACGTCTAGGATTGCTCCCCTTCAAGACGACTCTCTTTCCTTTTCTACATTCCAACGACATGGATTCATCTATTCCCAGGTGCCTAAGGATATGGAGGCCTGGCGGCCATCATGGACTCGACCGTGAGAAAAGCCCTGTGCTCGCGAAGACTCTCCAGAGACTCCCAGACTCTCTGTGCTGTTTACGGTGGAGAGGGAGCCGACGCTCGTGTGCGTCGTGGCGGGAGGGTGGGTGACCCTGTCACGCGAGCTAGTCTGTCAGCAGAGAGGTTTGACCCGAGACGGCCTTGTCACACCCAGGGCCGGGAGTGAGCCGTCAGGATCGGCCCGACGCGTGAAACACCCTTCACCCACGTCATTCCTGACCAACCCACTAGACTCATCATTTCTAGGTAGACGCTGGCTTTGGGGGTAGATGCTCGGGAACGGGGGGTTTCCTGAGGCTTGATCACGCCTTTGCGAGTGCCAAGCCTCCTTCCTCGCGGCCTTCGCCGTGGTGGGCGGAGTTCCTCGCGCTGGCCCCCGACGGCCTCCCCCCACCCCCTCCGCCCCCACTGTGTGCGTCCCTGTCCCTCTCTTTCTCTTTCCCTTCCTCGCCGTCCCTCTGCCCCTCCCTCCCCTGCCTCCCCCCTTCCCAGGACAGCGTGCCTTTCGGATGAGTCTGCCTGTTGTGCGGACACCCTTGACGTGACGATGGCTACGGTCTGACCTGTCACGCCTGTCACCTGGGGCGGCGGGGTGGGGTGGTGGTCAGACAGGCTTGGGACGCTAGGGATAGCTTTCTCTGTGGAAGGTGGAAGCCTCCCTTCCGTCCCTCGCTGCAGACAAGCAAACGGACCGCAACGGAAAGCGATCTCTACGGATTGACACGCCACCCACTTCACCGAGCAGATCGTAGGAGCCTTCACCCAGAGCTCTTGCGAAATTCTTCAGAACGGGGGTCAGTCTTCCAGTCCCCCGCCATCATCAGGCGAGGTGTAGAGAACCGATGGGAAAGCGTGAGGAATGACTTCTTGCGTGGGGTTGGGTGAACTGAGGAATAGGATGCGAAAGTGCATGCCTGACTTCTTGAGGAAAAAAGGATTGGGGGCGGGGAGGAGCAGGCGGTCCACTTAGGAGGTCGGGTTGAACGTGTACACATACACTGTACGTCAGAACGATCCACGAGCACCAGGATCCTATGCCAGCACGGGAAAGTAGACGTATGACTTTGCAGGAACCTCTGAGGGAAAAGAATCTGAACACCTGAAACGAGCATGACTTTGTAACGCCCCTCCCCGCGCCCCCCTCCCTCCCACCGCCCCCCGACTTCCTTTCTGCCATCAGGGTGGTGTCCTGTGCGTATCTGAGGGGACTGATATTTCTCCCGGCGATCTTGACTCCAGCTCGCGCTTCATCCAGCCCAGCGTTTCTCATGATGTGTACTCAGCCTGTAGGTTACATAAGCAGGGTGGCGATAGACAGCCTTGATGGACTCCTTTCCCTATTTGGAACCAGCCTGTTGGGTTTCCATGTCTAGTTCTAACTGTAGCTTCCTGACCTGCAGAAATACAGATTCCTCCTTTTTTTTTTTTTTTTTTTTTTTTAAATTCCCTAACCTGGGTGAAAAGCGACAGAGACAGAGAGAAGACAGATGGAGGGACGGACGGACGGACGGACGGACGGACGGACGGACGGACGGACGGGCGGGCGGGCGGGAAAAAGACAGAAAGAAAAATAAAATAATGAAAGGACCTATACCGTTCCACCTGTTGCTTTCCAGATACAAAGAGAACACAGAGGACCGAAAGGACACAATGTGGAAACTGTGAATTTGGAAAGACGGACGTCCCCTTGGTCCCTTCGTACAACACCCCTGTCGGCAGAAGGCAATCCTTTCCCTTTTTCTCTCGATCTGGTCCTTCCAGACTTCGGAAACTCTCAGTGGAGGATTCTTATCTCCTTGGCGATCGTGATTGCCACGGGTTCCTTAGGGGCCCAGAGGGTCTTTCTGAGAAACGCGGGGACGCACTCCTGGAGACCCGGCTTCCGTCCCTGGGCCAGGAAGGCCTCCTGGAGAAGGACATGGCAACCCGCTCCAGGACCCGACCCTGACGTCTAGAAATCAGCCTCCTAGACTGCCTCTCCCTGCGCCGACTGGTGTCTCGAATCCGCTCCAGGGATGCACCTGTGTGTTTCCTTGGTTTCCCTACAAGTGCCTCTGAGGGGAAAGAAAATCCCCGATGGCTTGCACCCCAGGCCTGCTTTCCCGGACCCGTCCATCGACATCACGGCCTCCTGTAGAGGAGATACGATCGCCGACTCACTGAACGGAGGATCTGTGCTCAGAAACTCTTTCCAAGACATGGAGGCCCTACTAACGAACCTATTTCGTCCTTCCCTCCTTCTGGGTTTGTTTTTTTCTTTTTCTTTTTCTTTTTTTCCTTTCTTTCCTTTTTCTCCCCTGTTCCTCTCACGTCCGTGCACACGCATACGCACACGCACAACGTGCCGTCTCTCACGGACACGTGTACGCGCACGCGCTCACGCACACAGACACCAGCTCAGCTGTTCCTAGGTTCCAGGCGAGTGACAGAGGAGGGGAAACTGCGAGGGTTCGGACGGAGTAGGCCGCCGTCCCCACCCCACTCCAGCCCACCGCACGTGAACCTCCGTGCCCGATGGAGTGTTTTGGATTCGAGGGACTACAGAGCCGGCCGGCGCCAGAGGAACGCTCTGCCCCTCCCTCCTTTTCTGTCTCTCTGAAGGCTGAAAGAGATGGGAAGACCAGACCGCCTGACCTGCCTCTTGAGAAATCCGTATGCAGGTCGGGAAGCAACAGTGGGAACTGGACATGGACCGACAGACTGGGTTCCAGATTGGGAAAGGAGGACGTCAAGGCTGTATATTGTCACCCTGCTTATTTCACTTCTATGCAGAGGACATCGTGAGAAACGCTGGACTGGAAGACACGCAAGCTGGACTCAAGATGGCCGGGAGAAATAGCGATCCCCTCAGATATGCAGATGACACCACCCTTATGGCAGCAAGGGAAGAGGGGCTAAAAAGCCTCTTGAGGAAAGGGAAAGAGGAGAGTGAACACGTTGGCCTAAAGCTCCACATTCAGAAAACGAAGATCATGGCATGCGGTCCCATCGTGTCGTGGGAAAGAGATGGGGAACCGGTGGAAACAGGGTCAGACTTTATTTTGGGGGGCTCCAGAATCACTGCAGAGGGTGACTGTAGCCATGACGTTCAAAGACGCGGACTCCTGGGAAGAAAAGGGATGACCAACCTAGATAGCATCTTCCAAAGCAGTGACGTGACTTTGCCGACTAAGGTCCGTCTAGTCAAGGCTATGGTTTTTCCTTGCTCGTGGATGGATGTGAGAGCTGGACTGTGAAGGAGGCTGAGCGCCGAAGAATGGATGCTTGTGAACTGTGGTGTTGGAGAAGACTCTCGAGAGTCCCTTGGACTGCAAGGAGATCCAACCAGTCCATTCTGAAGGAGATCAGCCCTGGGATTTCTTTGGAAGGAATGAGGCGAAAGCGGAAACTCCAGTACTTTGGCCACCTCATGAGAAGAGGGGACTCGCTGGAAACAAACTCGGATGCTGGGAGGGATGGGGCGCAGGAGGAGAAGGGGACGGCCGAGGATGAGATGGCTGGATGGCATCACGGACTCGATGGACGTGAGTCTGAGTGAACTCCGGGAGATGGGGATGAACAGGGAGGCCTGGCGTGCTGCGATTCATGGGGTCGCAAAGAGTCGGACACGACTGAGCGACTGAACGGAACGGAACTGGAGGCAGGCAGGAATGAAAACCTCCTCCCACGGAGGGGAAGCTGTCAAGTGACGATGGCTGCCTCGACGCACGTCCACGATCCTCGCACGCATGAGCGGGGTTTCCTGGGTGACAAAACAGGAGGAGACTCCTTTGGCCTGACACGAGGCGAGTGTGTCCCTCGGCCACCCTCCCCACCCCCCAGCCCCCTTCCTCCGCACGGTGCCGAAAGGGGCAGTCTCAAGGTGGAGACATGGAATGGGGGGATGGGGATGGGGATGGGGATGGGGATGGGGATGGGGATGGGGATGGGAGGAGGGGTGCGTGGGTGGGGCGGATCACCATTCAATGGAGAGAAGCTCGAGGCGAAGTCAGAGGCTCTGACTTGACTGGAAAGCTTTCTGCATTTGAATGAAGCTATCGGACGAGGCCCTGCAGGGGGAGGGTGGGGGAGGGTGGCGGTGGGGCCCGCAGACAATAGCCCCTGCCTGCCTGCCGGCCTGCCGGCCTGCCGGCCTGCCTGCAGGCCGGCCTGCCGGGCTGAGGAGGCCCTCTGGCGGCGGCGGGGTCACGCTCCGGACTCCTGCAGCTCAACTCGATCCCTTCAAGGAAACTCCTGGGGTGACTCCTGTCCAGGGAATCATCCAAATGGGCCTGTTTCTGAAAAAGGCCCGAGTCACAGCTGTGACAGATTCTGTGGATCTCTTGACCCATGGATTGACCTGCACCCTCCCTCCCATCCTGTCAGATCCTTTCGACACGCTTGAAGAGGTCTTTGGCCTCGGCCCAGAAAACAGGCCAAGATAAACAAATACGTTTTGGTCTTTTTCTTTTCTTTTTTTTTTTTTTCTTTTGAACAGGGCGAAAACGATGCATGGCCGTGGATTGGAGAGAAGCCTGCTCCCCTCGCGCGCCTGAAGGCAGGGAGTTCTCAGCGGGACAGAAATGACATTCAGGGGACAGAAATGACATTCAGAAATGAACCGTTTAAACTTGGTGACTATGCCAGAACAAATAGTGACACCAAACTTTGATACAGTGCTGTGATTTCCTTCTGGGAGGTTTCAGACCCCTCTCTATTGACCTTTAAGTCGATCATCAGTGTGTTGTCCGTCTCACTGCGTCAAAGCCCCTGCTCCCATCATAACCTCACTGAGATCTGTGATTTCCACCCAATGGACAGAGTCATCACACGCTTAGCTCCACCCAGCTCGTCACGCAACAGCGTGGACGGGCAAGTGCGTGCGTGGGCGCGTGGGCAGGTGGGTGGGTGGGTGCGTGGCTGGGTGCCTGCGTGCGTGCGTGCGTGCGTGCGTGGGTGGGTGGGTGCGTCCGTGCGTGCGTCCCTGCGTCCCTGTGCCTTTCGCCTTTCAGATTATGAACCCCGCCCCCTCACCTCTCCCGCTCCCCCGCCCCCCCCCACTGCCTTGTCCTTTGCCTAGCTGTGTCTCTGTGCCACCCACCCTCCACCACACCCACAACCACAGGCGCACCACACACCACGCGCATACCCGCACACACACCCCGCCTGCACACAGCGCACACACACATCCCGACCCCAGACACATACACACACACACACACACACGCAGCACAGGCCGCACACCACACACTCCCCCCTACCCCCTACACACACACACACACACACACACACACACGCACACACACACACACACACACACACACACACTGCGTTGTCCTTTGCCTGGCTGTGTCTCTGGGCCACTGTCTCTGCACGCCCCACCCCCTTCCGGCCACGGCCACGCCCACACCCACAGGCGCATCCCACACGCACACACCCATGGTGCCCACCCGACACACACTCGGCCTCACGTGGAACCTATACACACACCACACACGTTACCCCTCCCCCCCACCCCCACCCCCACACACACCCACGCAGCACCACCTGCGCGTGCCCCAGACGCACCACCACACACCGCCTCCTGCCGGGGTCCAGCCCCGTCGGATCCAGGGAATTCGAAGGCGGGGACGGCGTTGGCGTCCTTGGATAAAGACATATTGAATGACAGAGATAGATAGAGAGAGATTAGAAACGGATCGTGTCGTAGGAAAATCAGTGGAGGAAAAGAGGCTGAATCACTTGGAATTCGGCCAGAGAAACGGGGAGCAAGAAAGAAAGAAGCGACGTGGGGGTATCCGTCTTTCCGGAAACGGATCCGATGTCTTTCGTGGTGGGTTTGCTTCTATCCCTCTTGTGACATATAGGGATGACTACAGAGTCACGTGGGGGCCGGGAGTCCCGACCTTTCTCAAAATCAGGTGCTTTCACATACATGTACGGGGGGGAAAAAAAAAAATGTCTTAGGGATAATGACATCATCTTCTGGCCCTGAGGCCTGCTGACGTGTGATGATCCTTTCTTTCTGATCCCCAAAACACTTACGTGTTCCGAGGGTGTTTTTTCTTAAACCGGGCACCACCCTCCAGATAAAGTGACATTCCTGTAGGGTGAGGGTGTCGTGAGTTCCAATCAAGAAAGGAACCGATTGAACCCCAAAGTTCACATGAGTCGTCTGAAAGGTGAATACTTATTTCCCCTAGATGCTAGTGATATTCACGATAAGGGCAGGGAACATGGAGATGGAGCAGCAACCATCAGCCCAACACATGAAAATCCTTTCCCCAATGTGGCCCTGAAGGTCTATTTAGTCTTCAGAGAGTGATCGAGTGACATGTTGACATAGCAAGGACCCAGGGATGGGTCGCAAAGGGCAGGGATCGATTCCCAAAGAGAACGTTCCTTCACTCAAAACGTCTAGGATTGCTCCCCTTCAAGACGACTCTCTTTCCTTTTCTACATTCCAACGACATGGATTCATCTATTCCCAGGTGCCTAAGGATATGGAGGCCTGGCGGCCATCATGGACTCGACCGTGAGAAAAGCCCTGTGCTCGCGAAGACTCTCCAGAGACTCCCAGACTCTCTGTGCTGTTTACGGTGGAGAGGGAGCCGACGCTCGTGTGCGTCGTGGCGGGAGGGTGGGTGACCCTGTCACGCGAGCTAGTCTGTCAGCAGAGAGGTTTGACCCGAGACGGCCTTGTCACACCCAGGGCCGGGAGTGAGCCGTCAGGATCGGCCCGACGCGTGAAACACCCTTCACCCACGTCATTCCTGACCAACCCACTAGACTCATCATTTCTAGGTAGACGCTGGCTTTGGGGGTAGATGCTCGGGAACGGGGGGTTTCCTGAGGCTTGATCACGCCTTTGCGTGTGCCAAGCCTCCTTCCTCGTGGCCTTTGCCGTGGGCGGAGTTCCTCGCGCTGGCCCCGGCAATTACAAGGAGACATGTTGTGTATAACTGTGTGATACTTTTTGTCTGGAAACTTTTTCAAAACCGTTTACTAAATGGATTGGAGAGAAACCTGCTCCCCTCGCGCGCCTGAAGGCAGGGAGTTCTCAGCGGGACAGAACCTGCCTTCACTTCTCAGGGGGACCGGGACAGTCCCCTCACCCCGTGCACCCCCAACCCCGAGCCCAGTCCCGTCCCCTCCCCTCCCCGCCCCACCCACCCACCCACGCACGCATGCACGCACCCACACACACACACCCACACCCACACCCACACCCACCCACCCACCCACCCACCCACACACACACACACACACACACACACACACACACACACACAGGCGCGCGCGCACGCTCACCCGGACCCGGCTCCCACCCCCATCTCCTCAACCTCACACCCCCCACCCCCACCCCCACCCCACCCCACCCCACCGCTCCCCTCCCCTCCCCGGCGACGAGGGGGGCCCGGGGAGGGATGGCTGTCTCAGCCCTGGTTCTGAGATGTCCTTTGGGGAACCGCTCTAGGCCGAGACGCCAGCTTGCTGCCCTGCTGCTTGGTGTCCGTCTCCATCAGCCGTGTCCCCGAAAGGCACGTGAGCTCATGGACGACAAAGAGCGCACCCAGAAAACACCAAAGGGTCCTCCTGAACCCAACACGGCCATGTGTATGGATCCACGTAGAGGTCGTGGATCTCCCCATCGGATGCATGAATAGGATCCACACAGACTCGATTGTGTTTCCGCTTCGATGGGCTGCCCTATCCGGAGAGATCGCGTGGGTCAGCGAGCGAGCAAACACGGAAGGGAACGAACCCAAAACCGCGGCCAAGTCGAGGGAGTGCTGAGCCCGAGGAACTCGCCGATCCCGTGGCATCGTTTGCCATACACAGCCTTTCTCTACGGCAGAGGGAGATGTGGCATGGATCCCCGTGTGGGTCGTCCGTGCCCGAAACCACGCTGCGGAGAGTGGTCGTGTCTCATTCGAATTCTCTCTCAAAAGAGAAACCAGGTCCCATGATGGGATGGTATCTTTGAATGCAAAAGGGGATGACACGTGACAGGAAAATCAAAGTGGAGTCCGCATCGCCAAGAGAGCGCCCCAAAATAGAGAAGGGGAGGGCCATGGAGGAAGAGGTCTGTGTCTCGGTCTGGAAACTCGGAGCACCTCCTGGGGAACAGAGGCCTCCGGATCATCGAAACAGTGTTCCCGACATTCAAGACCCCCTATCACACACACCCTCCCCTTTCCCTACATCACTTGTGACAGTCTATCTACCCTGGAAGAAGAAACAGTTCCTTGTTTGCATGACAGTCCATCATCATTGCTCTCAGGTCGCTTTCCAACCTCACGGAGTTTCAGCTTTCTAAGCCCCCGACTCTTTCCTGGGCAACGTTCCCCCGGTTTTTATTCAAACCTGTGTCCCTGCATGGCCATATCGAAGACCCCCAAATAAAGCTTTCTTTTTCTTTCTTTCTTTCTTTCTTTCTTTTTTTTTTTTGGCGCAGCCGATACTGACTCTTCATGGAAAGACAAGAAAACTAGGTGATTTTATGTGTTTAACTTTCAGGTGTATTGAAATATCATTTCCTTCGTGAAGGACATATGACATCCTTCGTCCTCATGTGTACAGAATGGGGACAAGAGGCACCTGTATGTTGCCAAAGAAGAATGACCACCCAAGCGGTAGCTCATAGCTTTCTCACAAGCCACACAGATCATGACTGGATGTGAAAGAGAGGGAAGTCACTCGGTCGTGTTCGACTCTTTGCGACCCCACGGACTGTAGCCTACCAGGCTCCTCCATCCGTGGACAGTTCCAGGCAAGAATCCTAGAGTGGGTTGCCATTTCCTTCTGCCATTGGACGGGAGGAGAATGATTCATGTCCACTGTCATGGCAACTTTCTCAGATGATCATGCTGCTGCTGCTGCTGCTGCTGCTGCTGCTGCTGCTGCTGCTGCTGCTGCTGCTGCTGCTGCGTTGCTTTGGTCGTGTCCGAATCTGTCCGACCCCACAGACAGTAGCGCACTGGGCACCCCCGTCCCTGGGATTCTCCAGGCAAGAACACTGCAGTGGGTTGCCATGTCCGCCTCCAAGGCGTGAAAGTGAAAAGTGCAAGGGAAGTCGCTCAGTCGTGTCCGACTGTGAGCGACCCCCGTGGACTGCGGCCCACCAGGCTCCTCCCGTCCATGGGATTTTCCGGGCAAGAGGACTGCAGTGGGGCGCCATGGCCTTCTCTGAATAGTACCATACTATAATAATCATGCTGTTCCTTAGAATCACCGTGCTCTTTGTGACGTATACAGTATAGATGTACCTTATCCGTGAAGTCGTTTTTTGTTTTTTTCTTTCCCCCTTACATCAATGCAATATCTTCCCATTTCTCCCTCCCCCAGCCGTTCTGTGATGACCGTCTTCTTTCTTTCTTTCATTCTTTCTTTCTTTTTTGATGGCCATCCATGGCATGTAAGTGGCATGAGAAAGTCTTTTTCTTTCTCTACCTGACTGATTCATTTGGCATCACGCCCTAAGTCACATCCATGCTGTCACCAGACAAGAATGGGTTCGTTCCTGTGGCTCCATGGGACATCTGTTTCTACCTATCGATCGATCTCTATCTGGATCGTGTGTCTTCTTTCCCTCTTCTTCCCTTGATGGACACTCGGGCTGTTTCCCTCTCTTGACCCGTGTGACGGATGCTGCCGTGGACATGGGAGGAGTGCAGATCTCTCTCTGAGATTTAGATTCCGTGTCTCTTTTCTTGAGATGTCTACCCAGAAGTGAGAGTGCTGGAAAGATCGATCACGTCTCGACCACGACTCTTTTCGAAGTCCTCCTGAGGGGATCCAGGGAAGGAGCCATTCTTTTCCAATAGACGCCGTTGGAATACCAGTGCGACCGCACACGTCTTAGGGAAGACGGCGCGAACGCGATGGTGCCCGAGGGTGTGGCCGCAGGACGACTCCCCGGTGCCAGCTTTCCACGTCCACAAGCCCCCCGCGGTCGTCGGCAAGTCGTCCCATCCACACGGAGCCACGGTTTTCGTGGGCCGGGGTGGCCTGGGTGCCAGTCGATCCCCAGAGGAATGGAGCGATGACAGACTCCTTGGGGAACAGAGCAGAGAGACGTGGAATTCTTTCCACGAGACGAGTGCGGTGAGAAGAGAACGATGTGAAGTGGTGCCTGGGGAGCCAGAAAGAGTCGCCACAGGAAGGAAAACAGGTCAGACGAGAGGGGAGAAGGGTTCCAAGTGAGCGGAGCACAGCGGGGGAGACGGGCCCAGAAGATGCGAGCAGATGCTGGGGGCACGGCACGCCTGGACCCGTGAGCCCGCAGGGAGCCGAGAGGGATGGCCGTCCGCTGTCTGCAGGTCCGCGTGGGCCGATCTCCAGAGCCCGGACCGGGAAGGACTTCTTCACGAGAACAGGCACGCTCACGGTCCCCACGGGTCACGTCTCCACTGGGCTCTCAGCACTGGAGGGAGAGCTTCCCACACTTCCGATGGCACGGGGAGCTGCGGTTTCTTGATCTCATCTACCGCAGAGTCAGCGAGCTTCCCGAGGGATAGGATAGGACGAGGTATCGGCCGACGGCATCCCGTCCTAGACCCCGTACTGCTTTAAAACCATGGGGCGTCTCTGATTTCTGTGGGGGTGTGCTGTGTCTTCACTGCTGTGCCAGCCGTGCTCTCTCCGTGGAGGAGGGGGCCGCCCTGCGGTTGTGTGTCTGGGCTTCTCGTGGCTGTGGTTCCTCTTGGGGAGCGCGGGCACTGGGGCACGTGGGCTTCGGTGGCCGCTGGGTGTGGGCTCAGCGCTCGCAGTGGCCAGGATCCAGAGCACGGATTCCATCGGCGAGGCCTATGGGCTTCGTGGCTCTGTAGCACGTGGGATCTTCCCTGGCCGGGGATGAAACCCGTGTTTCCTGCGTGGGCACGGGATGGTTTCCTACGGAGCCGCCGGGGAAGCCCCCGTCCCAAACTCGAGATGGATATCCTGACGTCCCCCGCTTGGGATGGGAGAGTTTCTGAACGATCAGGCCCGGAGAAGGGATTGCATCGTGACGGCTTGACCTTCGTGTCTCACAAACCGGCACTCTTGCTGCTTCTTGAAGCGTCCTAGAGAAGAAGACATCGGATTCCACAGGAGATCAGCTCCTTTGACTAGCGTTGGCACGACGGCCACCACAAGGGGGACGGAGAAACACAACAGTTGGTTTCTTTTGGACGATGAGCCCCCCTCTGTGTGTGTGTGTGTGTGTGTGTGTGTGTGTGTGAGAGAGAGAGAGAGAGAGAGAGAGAGAGAGAGAGAGAGAGAGGGAGAGAGAGAGAGAGATGCCTTCGTGGTTCTAAAGCAAGAAGCACTGAGGAGTGAAGACATTCTTGAACTCACATAGTTTCCTTCATTTCAGTCGTGATGGTCCAGTGATTTTGGAGGACGACATGGAATGTTTCAGGGTAGATGCTTTTAGAAGGCTGTGAAGGGACTTCCCTGCCTGGTGGTCCAGTGGTGAAGGATCCACCTGCCGAGGAGGCAGGGGGACAGGGTGTTTTCCACCGAACCCCTGATCCGGGACGATGCCACAGGGCTCCGGGCAGGTTCGACACACACCTGCAGAACGGACGGTGCCAGGCGTGAAGGCGAGGGCCCACGGCCCGGGGACCCTGGACGAGGATGACTGACGCGGACGGACACTGCCGTCTCCGTCTCCGTGGAGGTGGGTTGTGGCCAGCACGCTCCTCTTGGGCAGGCTGTTCCTAGGACCGTTGGGGAGCGTGCGCGTGCATGGGAGGAGCAGGGGACCTGAGGGAACTCTCTATCCTCTCTGCTCCACGGGGTCCCCGGAACCCTCATCTGCTCAAAGAGAGGATTCGTCCCGTGGAAAGACAGACCCACACGCGAGTGAACCTCATTTCTGGTTCCCTTGGCTTCTGAAAGCGTGACGGTCAGGTGCATGCAACTCTCTGGCTTTCTGTTCTTCCCGAGATCCCGGCCTGCTCACTGGAAGGACACGAGGAGCCGGATGAGATCTCCCTCTGCACGGCGGTGGCTCCAGCGTGCGCACGTTTCGGTGGCTACGGCTTGTGGACATCGCCCCGGGAGCCGAAGCCCCGGTGTGACAGACGCCTGTTTCCACGACGGGTGAACAGTTCTCAGTGCGGGAAGCCCAATCCTTGCCCCTGCCTGTTCGATCTGCAGGGCCTCTGCAAAGGACACACGTGCCCGATCTCATGACCGATCCCCTTTTCGGAGCCAGCCCGGGGCGTCGTCTGTTTCCCGGGCCACAGGCACACACTGGCACTGGGGAGTTGTGTCGTTCCTCCTCCTCGTCCTCCTGCTCCTCCTCCTCGTCCTCGTCCTGCTCCTCCTCCTCGTCCTCGTCCTCCTCCTCCTCTCTGCCCCCACCCTTCCCCCCGCATGCAGGCTCCCCCACACCCCCGCCTGGCCCCGGCCCGTCCGGGTCTCCCCCACCCGCAGAAAAGGCCAGGAAACACATGGTCCCAGGACGACGCAGTCGAGAGAGAGCCAGTGGCAGTCCACTGGGATGCGGGGAGGAGACGCCTGAGCATACCTAGGCCAACACTGCCACCGTGTGGGGTGAGAGGCCGGTGCGAGGAGAGCTCAAGAGTTCAGAGGAGGAGGAAGAGGAGCAGGAGGGAGAGAGGGAGGCGGGGGTGGAGGGGAGGGCCAGGCTGAAGCTGTCTCGGGGCGATGACGTGGAAGAAAACGTTCCCCTTCAGAAGGGCGCTCCGAAGAGAGGAAGAGAGCGTTCCGGCGGGACCTTGAGAGCACCTTCAAGCTGGGAGCGGAGCGGAGCGGAGCGGGGCGGGGTGGGGTGGGGGAGGGAATCATCCAGACGTAGGAAAGACACCAGGCGCAGAAGGCGAGACCGATTCTTGACCAAAGGGAATCGGATGCTTTTCTGTCCATGTGTTCCATCCTCAGACTCTCATGGGAATCCAGCCAGCCAGCCAGCCAGCCAGCCAGCCAGCCAGCCAGCCAGCCAGCCAGCCACGATCGTGTCGCTCCTTTTCTGTTCTCTATGTGTTTCACGGCGAGTGACTGAGAGAGTCTTTCGATGGTTTGCTAGGATGTGTGAATGTCGTGAGACCACGGTACTTGTCAGCCGTGGATGAACAGAACGGCTTCAGCTTTCAGGGTGATCCTGAACTCCCACGCCAAGGGAGGCCCTGTGTGTCCCTGTGTGCTGGAGGACACCGTGCTACCCACATCTTGATCTTGGACTGAACACAACCACCGTGGGGAGGGTGTTCGTGGGTTGGCTTCCTTTCCTTTCCCTATGGCACTCACCTGACCGTCCTGTCCACTCTTTGGATCCTTGATCTCCCCCTCGCCCTCGAGGCCATCGGTCGGTCCTTTTCTTTCTCCTCCTCCTGCTCCCCGTCCTCCTACTCACCCTAGTATCTCTCCCCGCCTCCCCACTCCCCGCCCCTCCACACACACACACACACACACACACACACACACACACACACACACACACACACGCAAGTCCCGCTCTTCTCAAATGGACCTCTCGCTGACGGCCGACGTTTCCTTTCGCCTTCTTTCCTTCCTCCCGTCCTGCTTCCTTTCCCTTGTGTGTGTGTGTGTGTGTGTGTGTGTGTGTGTGTGTGTGTGTGTGTTGTTCCCCCGTTCCTTTTCAGCTGCACCGACGATGTTTTCGAGTGCAGCGCATGACACAGAGATCACCAGGATGCATCTAGTGAGGGACCGTCCGTCACCACTCGGTGTCACGGCGGACGACGTTTGGTGTCGCGACGTGCCCGTGACGCCTGGATTCCCTAAGGGGCAGGTCGCCCCGCTTCCTCTGTCTCCCTCACCAGGGGCGCTCGTTCACTCGTTCTCTCCCCCCCCCCGCCCCCCGCCACCGTTTCCCCCGCTCCCTCCTCTGGCCACCCCTCATGTGTTCCGCGGTGGTCTCTTAGGAGCCTGTTTCTCTTGGGTTCTGTTGTGTTCACGGTGTCTCGTTTGGTAGGTACTGCATGGAAACGACGGCTCTGAGGTATTTCATTCAGCATCATCCCCTCTAAAGGTCTCTCCGAGTTCCTGCAGACTGTGAGATTTCATTCCCTTCGGGTGGTTGAGTCCCATTCCTCTGTGTGTGTGTGTGTGTGTGTGTGTGTGTGTGTGTGTGTGTGTGTGTGTGTGTGTGAGTGAATGAATAGATACAGGCGTAGGCACACAGACAGAGAGCTCTCTCCTTCTGTGTGTACGGATGTCTACCTAGGTATGGGGGGTCGATCCCACACATACACACGTCCGTATCTTCTTTGTCCCCTCCGTGGGCACTCCGTGGAGTGGCTGGGTTGGGTCGAAGGGGGACTCTTTGGTGGAGTGTTCCGAGGGAATCACAGGACTCTTTTCCCTAGGGATGTGGTTTCTCTCTCTGGGAGGCCCCAGGGGATGAGATGTGATCTCTCTGAGTCCGCCCACATGTTCCTCAGCGGCAGAAAAGGCGCGTTCGATCGATCAGGAGCCACTGTCTTCTGATGTGTCCAACTTGCTGTCGCGATGGCGATTCCAGCTCCTGGGCCTTTCCCCTCCGAAGGAGAAGGATCAATGTCCAGATGAACGCCCCGGGGTGCTTCCGTGAGCCCGCCCCCACCCCCAGCAGCCCCAGCCCAGCCCAGCCCAGCCCTGCCGCTGATTTGTTGTCTCCCTTGTGCTTCTGGGTGTCTGTCTGTTCTCCCTTTCTTTGGAAGGAAGGTGTCTGCTCGGGGCCCCCTGCCTGCCCACTTCGCTCATCGGGGGTTGTTTCCCTTTTGGAGGCTGAGTTGTCTGACGCCTCGATCAGTTTTGGACAGAAAAGCCCCTTTTGCAAGATGCTTGCGCTTTCCCCGTGTATACCCCCCCCCCCACACACACACACGGATGTGTGTTTCCGTCCGTGTGTGTCTGTGAGTATCTATATGTACATAGATACACCCATAGATACTCACACGCGCGCACGTAGACATCGACACAGACACGTGGGTATCTGTGCACTTAGGCACGTGTACACGGACTTCTATGGACGTGTGCGGATACACACGCACGTTCGCATATGCGTTTCCGTGTGTGCACATCTATGCACATGCATCTGCGTGTAGGCACTCTGGACGCCCCCGGGCGCCTGTATGTGCGTACGTGCACGCACGTCTACTTATATAGACGTGTGCGTATCCCGACACATACACACTCGGACGTCTGTGTGGACCTCCAGACGCGATCCGTAGACGTCTCTGGATGTGTCCGTATGCGCGTATGCATGTGTGCATACACGTGTGCATACACACACGAGGACAGATGCGCCTATGGAAGCACGCACGCACGTGTACGCGTATACGTGCACCCACACCTGTGCGTATACATCACACGTATACACACGTGTGCATCTGTACGCGTGGACACGTCCGCCTTGATTTGTACGTATGTGTCTATGGATCCCGACGTATCTGCACATATGAGCATGTGTATCCGTACCTGTGTATATCCGCGTACGTCTGCGTATATATGCCTGAGTCTACGTGTATACACGCAAGCATACACGCACAGTAGAAACGCCTAGGCACACACGGGCGCACACAGACACATGCGTGTTTGTGAGCATGCCCTTCGAACGTGTTTGTCCATACCCATGGGTGCGCGTATATATAGGCGCGAATATGCGTGCGTATACATATGGACGCGCGGATACGCACATGTGTATGCGTTCTCCCTCCCCCTCCCCCTCCCCCTCCCCCCCCCTCCCCCTCCCCTCCCCTCCCCTCCCCTCCCCTCCCCTCCCCTCCCCCTCCCCCTCCCCCTCCCCCTCCCCCTCCCCCTCCTCCTCTCCCTCTCCCTCTCTCTGACTTTTAAGCACCCGGAGCCCTTCTATGACTTGACTTTCCTGCCTGGTGGTTTTGTTTCGTTTCCTTTCTGATCGACTTCACAAAGTTATTTATTCATTTAACTGGCTGTTGTCATGGAACACGGGGTTTATGGAGTGGATCCCTATTGACTCGGTCCGGTCCTCCTCACCTCCACGCCCCTCAGCCGCCCCACCCCCACCCCCCGCCCCCCGCCCCCGCCCCCGCCCCCCAGCCCCACCCCCCACCCCCGCCCCTCCCAACCCCCACCCCCGCAGCCCTGCCACCCCAGACCTCCCGCCCGCCCTCCCGCCTGCCTGCCATTCTGGTGTTTGTGGCCAGTTCAGTTATTTTGAAATCCATGTTCTCCTGACCTCAAGTGCACTTTCCCCACCCACCGGCGCCTGCTTGGGTTTGTTGTCTTCGGACTTTGTCACGGTCTCTACCCAGGTTGAGTTGTGTCTTCTCTTGGTGGGGGTTCCGAGTGTGTCTCCTCCTTTTCCTTTCTTGCTCCTGGGCTTGCTTGTCTGCGTCTGCTTTCCAAAGTCCTGCTTTGTTCTCCGAGCAGCGCTCGCCTTGGTTTCGCTTTGCCGGCCCCTCCCTCCCTCCCTCCCTCCCTCCCTCCCTCTCTTTCGGGGGAGGGGGGGCCGGGGGAGTCTGCGATGCCGCTCGCTGGTGCCCCTCTCTCCGCCGACCCCGCCCCGAGCCCCCACCGCCCGCCGGCGTCTCCGTGGAATGTCCCCCCAGCACCCCGGAATCGCGTGGGGGAGTGAGTCTCCTTCGTGGCAGCCTCCTGAGGAGATCCTTCCCAGCGTGTCTCCCTTCCTCTGCGGCCGGGGTCGCGTCGCGTCGCGTCGCTCGGCGGCGGAGGCTCCGGGCCGAGCTCGGGCGTTTGGGCGGCCGGCGCGGTGGCGTCCCCGGCGGCCGGCGACAGCCACCCGTCCTCGGGACGTTCGAGTCGCTTGTCGGGAGCCACCTGGCGGCCGCTTGTATATTGTCCCTCCCTTCTGGAGCTTCGGCGAGGCCTCCTTCAGGAGGATTGTGACTCAGCCTCTGGGCCCGAGGCAGAGCTCTCAGACACCGGCGACGCTGGCGGCGACAGTCCCGGTGGCGCCGAGGCCTAGGGACAGTCCTGCTGTCGCCGGAGATTGGTTCTCTAGGTTTCTGAGGAGGGTGACCGTCGCGGCGCACCGCAGCCGGCTTGCGGGGCGGCCTGACCGGGTCGACCAGCATCTCCCCGTGCCCCTGCGGCCGCGGAGACGGACCGCCCGGACCCTACCTGGGCCGGGCCGCCGCGGTGGGCAGGGAGAGGGTCTTCCCTGCCCGGAGCGCCTGGACTCGGGCTCGGCGGTCCGGACTCCTCCTGGGCCGCCCTCAGGAGCGTGTGCTTCGCCCTCGGCCCCGCTCCGGAGGTGGGGACCGGCCCGGACGGTGGCTTGGAGGTCGCCGGAGGGCGCGCCTGGGTCCGGGCCCTCGGGTCCTTCCTGCCCGAGGTGTTTTCCGCGTCGCGCTCCGGAGGTGGGGACCCGAGGGTTGACCGGGGGAGGCGCGTGTGCGGTCCCCCCCGTGGGGTCCGGTCGCCCGAGGCGTCTCCCGGCACCCATGCTTTCTCTTTGTCAAAGTCCTGACGGGTCCGGAGACGTGGATGGACCGGACCCTGCTTCCGCGGGTGGCCGGGGAGGGCGCGCTCGACCCTCCGGCGTGCCCTCGTGGGTCTCGGTCGTCGGACGCGACTTTGGCTCACCCCTCTCCGACTCCCTGAATCCCAGTCAGTCGGGAGGTGGGGACCGGCTCGGGCCGTCCTGGGTGCCCCGTCTAGGACGGTCTGGGCCCCGGGCGCGGTCCCTGGTCGGGGCCCGCTCGTCTCGTGGGAAGCGCCTCGCTGACGGGTCTGTCTTCTGTGTTCCTTTTGCACATCGAAGCCAAATCCCCGTCCGGAGACACGGACGGGCCGGTCCCCCTACCCGCGTGGGTGAAGCGGGGAGGGCGTCCTCGGCCAGCTCCCCCTCTCTCGGTGTCCGCGCCCCCACCCCCCCCCCTTTTGCCACCACGCGCCCCTCCCCCCCCCGGTCGACCAGATGACCCCCCCGCCCCCCCCCGCCCCCCCCCCCCCCCCCGAGAGCTCGGGGCCTGGTGTGTATGGGGCAGTGTTGGGGACAGGTGGCCGGGACAAGGTTCCGGGGGCCCTCCCTGCGAGTCGTAGATGGGCTCCTCTGTCGCCTGCTGTCATTTCGTCGCCCTTAATAGGCCTTTTTTGCCACCAGGTAAGTGCTGACACGGCCTCCTTTGGTGTTTGCCACCGAGGACTGTGGGTCTCTAGACGCACGCGGGGCTCTGGGCTTCTGGGCCGCCAGCTGGTGCCCGGTTCGTCCCTTGCCGCTGGAGCCGCCCGCCTGGGCCTGTGCGCCGGCTCCTGTGTGGTGTCGTCTGGCTGACCCGACCCACGGTGCCACCTCCGGTCTCTGGGCGACCCGAGGGTGGCGGGGCGAGGTGGCGCGGGTCTTCTACCCTGGGCGCCCCTCGCCCCCGCTGTGGGCACCTGGGGGCGGCTGGGACGACCCCCGCCCTGTGGGCTCCGTGTCAGGTGTTCTCCTCTTGGGGTCGTTGGCCGCTCTCGCCTGAGGCGAGGTGGGGGGGGATGGAGGTTGCCGGCGAGGCTTAAAACGGGCCCCTCTGGTGACTGTCCTCGCCGTGCCTCCCCCCGCCCCACCTTGGCTCCACGGATCGATGTGGTGTGGTCGTGTTCTCCCGGGCCGAGCCTAAGCCGTGCCAGACGAGGGACGGGCGTTCCCAGTGAGCGTGTCCGCTCTTCTCGGTCTGTCCGCGGGGCCCCTCGCTTGTCTTCCCCCCCGCTGCCCATCAGGGAGGGTGAGGAAGGCAGGGGTTGGGTGTGTGGCCTCTGGCCCTGACCTTCGGTCTCCTGCTGTCCCTTGCCTCGGGGCGTCAGTGGGCGCCGTTGGTCTTCTGACACAGCAGATTGCTCCCGCTTCGCCTTCTCGGCGTGTGCCCGGCGAGCGGCCCTCCCTGTGGCGGGGAGGGCTGTGCCGCCGCCGCCGCGC
>NC_091248.1:135585000-135610000 GCF_042477335.2 Ovis canadensis
CGCACACCCAGCCGTTTCGCACCCCACCCGCACACCCCGCACACCACACACTCCTCCCCTCCCCCGCCTCCAACCCCCCACCACACACACACACACACACACACACACACACTGCGTTGTCCTTGGCCTGGCTGTGACTCTCCCCATCTCCTCTGTCTCTGCCCACACACCAAATGCGTAGACACACCCACCCCCCCCCCGCCCCCAACGCCACACACACACCCCTTGCCCATAAACACCCCAACCCCCGCACACACCGCGGCCCCACACATACCCCGCCCCCCCACCTGTCTCGCACCCCCCTACCCACACACACACTGCATTGTCCTTTGCCTAGCTGTGTCTCTGCGCCAAACCCCCTCCACCACAACCACAGGCGCACCCTACGCACCCCACGCGTACCGGCGCACACACGCCCAGCCTGTTCGCACCCCGCCCGCACACGCCACGCACCACACATTTCCCCCCCGCCCCCCCCACCCACCACCACCAGACACACACACACACTGCGTTGTCCTCGGCCTGGCTGTGATGCTCCACCTCTCCTCTTCTCTCGCTGTGCCCACACACCACATGCGGAGGCCACACGCATCCCATCCCCCCTGCCGGTAAACACCCCGAGACGATGGCACACAACACGCCCGCGCACACATCCCGCTCCTCCACCCCTCCTGCACGCCCCCCCCCGCCCCCCCCCCCCACACACACACACCCAGCCTTGTCCTTTGCCTAGCTGTGTCTCTGGGGAGAAATACGTATGAACCTTTCAGATGAATCATGTGAACCTTGAGTGACATCAATGCCTTTCTTGATTGGAACTCACGACACCCTCACCCTTTAGGAATGCAACTTTATCCGGAGGGTGGTGCCTGGTTGAAGAAAAAAACACCCTTGGAACACATGAGTGTTTGGGGGATCAGAAGAAAGGATCGTCACACGTCAGCAGGCCTCGTGGCCAGAAGATGATGGAAAAACCCTTAAGACCTTCTTTGGATGGAAAGCACCTGATTTTGACAAAGGTCAGGATTGCTGACCCCCGCGTTGACTCTGGATTCATCCCTATGTGTCACAAAAGGTTAGAAGCAAGCCTACAAAACAAAGGCATGGGATCCGTTTCTGGAAAGACGGATTCCCCTGTGTCGTTTCTCTCTTGCTCCCCGTTTTTCTGGCTGAATTCCCATCTGCAGCGTGGATGTGATTCCATGTCCACCAAGTGATTCAGCCTCTTTTTCGCCACTCATATTTCCTACGACACTATCCGTTGCTAATCTCTCTGTGTATCTATAATGAATTAAATGTTTTCCTAGGACGCCGATTCCATCCCCACCCTCGAATCACCCTGGATCCACCAGGGCTGGACCCCGGCGTCGGTCGGCCGGTCGGTCGGTCGGTCGGTGCGTGCGTGCGTCGGTGGGTGCGGGCGTGCGGTCGAGAATGCTCCCCCTCCCCCTCCCCCACCCCCGTCCGTCTGTCCGTCCGTGCGTCCGTCGTACCTCGCCCAGAGACGTTCCCGCGAAGTGTTGGCGTGTCCCGCTTTCCTGTCCGCCTCGGTGACTGAGCGGAGAAACTGCGCCCTAGGATGGCCCCCCACCCCCACCCCCCCGCCCCCCGCCCCCCGCCCCCGGCCCCGTCTGGCAACGAGTCCCTGCTGGTCTCCCTCGGAGCTTCTATGCTGCGGCCGGCTCTCTGGACAGTGCGTTGGCTGTCGGGCGCCACCTGCCTGTCGGTCGCTTTTTTAGATGGCCCTGCGGGGGGACCACGGAGGGAGCGGGCCGGGCCGGCCAACTCTTGAATGCCCTGGGGCTGTGGAAGGAGGCTCTGCGGGAGCGGCACCTTGGGCCAGAGGTCCATGGGGAGCCACACTTGGGCTTTTTTGCTTGGGATGGGAAATCTCCTTTGGGAAACTTGATTGATTTGGAGAACAGCTATTGGAACCCCAGGGAGGTGACTTTTGGGGGGCTTGTCTCCCCTGGCATGGGGGGAAATCTTCCTTCTCCCGCCAAGGATTTCAAACAGAGCCGCGACAGATCACACGGATCCACTTGCTCCAGTCAGGTTCAGGGGCAGAACGCGAGGACCCAACCTGGCCTGGTGACAGCAAGTCGCGAACAACCCCCCCCCCCCCCCCAACTCGGAACACTCCCCTGTCTGCCTGGCCAAAGACAAGTGCTGGCTGGTGGGGGCAGACTCACATTTCACGGGAGTGGTCTTGATCGCGGAGGTGCTGAATGAGCTCAGAAAACACAAGCAGATGATGCGGGATATCCATCCATGCACGTGATCCTTTGCCTGACTGGATCTGTCTCTGCCCGCCCACCACACACACCACACGCAGACCACCCCCCCCCACACACACACACACACACCGTGCCCATACCACACACCCACTGCGTCGTCCTTTGCCTGGCTGCGACTCTCTGCCTCTGTCTCTGCCCGCACCACCCACAGGAACACCCTACACACCACACGCATACCCACACACACACCCCGCCTGCACCCAGCGCGTGCACACACACACATCCCGGAGCCCCCCCCCCCCCGCCGCCATGCACACACGCGCACACATACCCCCAGCCCGTACGCACCCGGCCCACACACGCCACACACTCCCCCCGCTCCCCCATACACACACACACACACTGCATTGTCCTTGGCCTGGCTGTGGCTGTCTCCCCCTCCTCTGGCTCTGCCCACACACCATATGCGTAGCCACACCCACCCCACCCCCCCCCCACCCCCCACCCCCGTCCATAAACCCCACACCCCCGCACACACCACGCCCCCCACACATACCCCGCCTCCCCCACCTATCCCGCACCCCCGCCCCCCCCACACACACACACTGCCTTGTCCTTTGCCTAGCTGTGTCTCTGGGCCTCTGTCTCTGTGCCCCCACACCCACACCCACACCCACAGCGGCACCCTACACATCACACGCATACCCGCACACACACCCCGCCTGCACACTGCGCACACACACCTCCACCCAGACACACGCACACCCAGCCCGGCGTCACACGACACACACCACAAACTCCCCCCCTCCCCTCCCCCCTCCCCTCCCCCCACACTGCGTTGTCCTTGGCCTGGCTGTGACTGTCCCCCCCCTCCTCTGTCTCTATCCACACACCACATGCGTAGCCACACTCCACCCCCCCCGCCCCGCCCCAGCGCCGCGCGCACACACACACACACACACACACACACACACACCAGCCCCCATAAACACCCCACGCCCGCACACACCACGCCCCCACACATACCCTGCCCCCCACCTCTCCCGCCCCCCCCCTCCACCACACACACACTGCCTTGTCCTTTGCCTAGCTGTTTCTCCGCGCCACCCACCCCCCCCACCCGCCACACCCACAACCACAGGCGCACCCTACACACCACAGGCATACCCGCACACACACCCCGCCTGCACACAGCGCACACACACATCCCGACCCCAGACACCCACACACCCACACACCCACACACCCCACCCCACCCCCCCCCCACACACACACCCAGCCCGTTCGCACCCCGCTCGCACAGGCCACACACCACACACTCCCCCCTACCCCCTACACACACGCACACTGCGTTGTCCTTTGCCTGGCTGTGTCTCTGGGCCACTGTCTCTGCACGCCCCACCCTCTTCTGGCCACGGCCACGCCCACACCCACAGGCGCATCCCACACGCACACACCCATGGTGCCCACCCGACACACACTCGGCCTCACGTGGAACCTATACACACACCACACACGTTACCCCTCCCCCCCACCCCCACCCCCACACACACCCACGCAGCACCACCTGCGCGTGCCCCAGACGCACCACCACACACCGCCTCCTGCCGGGGTCCAGCCCCGTCGGATCCAGGGAATTCGAAGGCGGGGACGGCGTTGGCGTCCTTGGATAAAGACATATTGAATGACAGAGATAGATAGAGAGAGATTAGAAACGGATCGTGTCGTAGGAAAATCAGTGGAGGAAAAGAGGCTGAATCACTTGGAATTCGGCCAGAGAAACGGGGAGCAAGAAAGAAAGAAGCGACGTGGGGGTATCCGTCTTTCCGGAAACGGATCCGATGTCTTTCGTGGTGGGTTTGCTTCTATCCCTCTTGTGACATATAGGGATGACTACAGAGTCACGTGGGGGCCGGGAGTCCCGACCTTTCTCAAAATCAGGTGCTTTCACATACATGTACGGGGGGGAAAAAAAAAATGTCTTAGGGATAATGACATCATCTTCTGGCCCTGAGGCCTGCTGACGTGTGATGATCCTTTCTTTCTGATCCCCAAAACACTTACGTGTTCCGAGGGTGTTTTTTCTTAAACCGGGCACCACCCTCCAGATAAAGTGACATTCCTGTAGGGTGAGGGTGTCGTGAGTTCCAATCAAGAAAGGAACCGATTGAACCCCAAAGTTCACATGAGTCGTCTGAAAGGTGAATACTTATTTCCCCTAGATGCTAGTGATATTCACGATAAGGGCAGGGAACATGGAGATGGAGCAGCAACCATCAGCCCAACACATGAAAATCCTTTCCCCAATGTGGCCCTGAAGGTCTATTTAGTCTTCAGAGAGTGATCGAGTGACATGTTGACATAGCAAGGACCCAGGGATGGGTCGCAAAGGGCAGGGATCGATTCCCAAAGAGAACGTTCCTTCACTCAAAACGTCTAGGATTGCTCCCCTTCAAGACGACTCTCTTTCCTTTTCTACATTCCAACGACATGGATTCATCTATTCCCAGGTGCCTAAGGATATGGAGGCCTGGCGGCCATCATGGACTCGACCGTGAGAAAAGCCCTGTGCTCGCGAAGACTCTCCAGAGACTCCCAGACTCTCTGTGCTGTTTACGGTGGAGAGGGAGCCGACGCTCGTGTGCGTCGTGGCGGGAGGGTGGGTGACCCTGTCACGCGAGCTAGTCTGTCAGCAGAGAGGTTTGACCCGAGACGGCCTTGTCACACCCAGGGCCGGGAGTGAGCCGTCAGGATCGGCCCGACGCGTGAAACACCCTTCACCCACGTCATTCCTGACCAACCCACTAGACTCATCATTTCTAGGTAGACGCTGGCTTTGGGGGTAGATGCTCGGGAACGGGGGGTTTCCTGAGGCTTGATCACGCCTTTGCGAGTGCCAAGCCTCCTTCCTCGCGGCCTTCGCCGTGGTGGGCGGAGTTCCTCGCGCTGGCCCCCGACGGCCTCCCCCCACCCCCTCCGCCCCCACTGTGTGCGTCCCTGTCCCTCTCTTTCTCTTTCCCTTCCTCGCCGTCCCTCTGCCCCTCCCTCCCCTGCCTCCCCCCTTCCCAGGACAGCGTGCCTTTCGGATGAGTCTGCCTGTTGTGCGGACACCCTTGACGTGACGATGGCTACGGTCTGACCTGTCACGCCTGTCACCTGGGGCGGCGGGGTGGGGTGGTGGTCAGACAGGCTTGGGACGCTAGGGATAGCTTTCTCTGTGGAAGGTGGAAGCCTCCCTTCCGTCCCTCGCTGCAGACAAGCAAACGGACCGCAACGGAAAGCGATCTCTACGGATTGACACGCCACCCACTTCACCGAGCAGATCGTAGGAGCCTTCACCCAGAGCTCTTGCGAAATTCTTCAGAACGGGGGTCAGTCTTCCAGTCCCCCGCCATCATCAGGCGAGGTGTAGAGAACCGATGGGAAAGCGTGAGGAATGACTTCTTGCGTGGGGTTGGGTGAACTGAGGAATAGGATGCGAAAGTGCATGCCTGACTTCTTGAGGAAAAAAGGATTGGGGGCGGGGAGGAGCAGGCGGTCCACTTAGGAGGTCGGGTTGAACGTGTACACATACACTGTACGTCAGAACGATCCACGAGCACCAGGATCCTATGCCAGCACGGGAAAGTAGACGTATGACTTTGCAGGAACCTCTGAGGGAAAAGAATCTGAACACCTGAAACGAGCATGACTTTGTAACGCCCCTCCCCGCGCCCCCCTCCCTCCCACCGCCCCCCGACTTCCTTTCTGCCATCAGGGTGGTGTCCTGTGCGTATCTGAGGGGACTGATATTTCTCCCGGCGATCTTGACTCCAGCTCGCGCTTCATCCAGCCCAGCGTTTCTCATGATGTGTACTCAGCCTGTAGGTTACATAAGCAGGGTGGCGATAGACAGCCTTGATGGACTCCTTTCCCTATTTGGAACCAGCCTGTTGGGTTTCCATGTCTAGTTCTAACTGTAGCTTCCTGACCTGCAGAAATACAGATTCCTCCTTTTTTTTTTTTTTTTTTTTTTTAAATTCCCTAACCTGGGTGAAAAGCGACAGAGACAGAGAGAAGACAGATGGAGGGACGGACGGACGGACGGACGGACGGACGGACGGACGGACGGACGGGCGGGCGGGCGGGAAAAAGACAGAAAGAAAAATAAAATAATGAAAGGACCTATACCGTTCCACCTGTTGCTTTCCAGATACAAAGAGAACACAGAGGACCGAAAGGACACAATGTGGAAACTGTGAATTTGGAAAGACGGACGTCCCCTTGGTCCCTTCGTACAACACCCCTGTCGGCAGAAGGCAATCCTTTCCCTTTTTCTCTCGATCTGGTCCTTCCAGACTTCGGAAACTCTCAGTGGAGGATTCTTATCTCCTTGGCGATCGTGATTGCCACGGGTTCCTTAGGGGCCCAGAGGGTCTTTCTGAGAAACGCGGGGACGCACTCCTGGAGACCCGGCTTCCGTCCCTGGGCCAGGAAGGCCTCCTGGAGAAGGACATGGCAACCCGCTCCAGGACCCGACCCTGACGTCTAGAAATCAGCCTCCTAGACTGCCTCTCCCTGCGCCGACTGGTGTCTCGAATCCGCTCCAGGGATGCACCTGTGTGTTTCCTTGGTTTCCCTACAAGTGCCTCTGAGGGGAAAGAAAATCCCCGATGGCTTGCACCCCAGGCCTGCTTTCCCGGACCCGTCCATCGACATCACGGCCTCCTGTAGAGGAGATACGATCGCCGACTCACTGAACGGAGGATCTGTGCTCAGAAACTCTTTCCAAGACATGGAGGCCCTACTAACGAACCTATTTCGTCCTTCCCTCCTTCTGGGTTTGTTTTTTTCTTTTTCTTTTTCTTTTTTTCCTTTCTTTCCTTTTTCTCCCCTGTTCCTCTCACGTCCGTGCACACGCATACGCACACGCACAACGTGCCGTCTCTCACGGACACGTGTACGCGCACGCGCTCACGCACACAGACACCAGCTCAGCTGTTCCTAGGTTCCAGGCGAGTGACAGAGGAGGGGAAACTGCGAGGGTTCGGACGGAGTAGGCCGCCGTCCCCACCCCACTCCAGCCCACCGCACGTGAACCTCCGTGCCCGATGGAGTGTTTTGGATTCGAGGGACTACAGAGCCGGCCGGCGCCAGAGGAACGCTCTGCCCCTCCCTCCTTTTCTGTCTCTCTGAAGGCTGAAAGAGATGGGAAGACCAGACCGCCTGACCTGCCTCTTGAGAAATCCGTATGCAGGTCGGGAAGCAACAGTGGGAACTGGACATGGACCGACAGACTGGGTTCCAGATTGGGAAAGGAGGACGTCAAGGCTGTATATTGTCACCCTGCTTATTTCACTTCTATGCAGAGGACATCGTGAGAAACGCTGGACTGGAAGACACGCAAGCTGGACTCAAGATGGCCGGGAGAAATAGCGATCCCCTCAGATATGCAGATGACACCACCCTTATGGCAGCAAGGGAAGAGGGGCTAAAAAGCCTCTTGAGGAAAGGGAAAGAGGAGAGTGAACACGTTGGCCTAAAGCTCCACATTCAGAAAACGAAGATCATGGCATGCGGTCCCATCGTGTCGTGGGAAAGAGATGGGGAACCGGTGGAAACAGGGTCAGACTTTATTTTGGGGGGCTCCAGAATCACTGCAGAGGGTGACTGTAGCCATGACGTTCAAAGACGCGGACTCCTGGGAAGAAAAGGGATGACCAACCTAGATAGCATCTTCCAAAGCAGTGACGTGACTTTGCCGACTAAGGTCCGTCTAGTCAAGGCTATGGTTTTTCCTTGCTCGTGGATGGATGTGAGAGCTGGACTGTGAAGGAGGCTGAGCGCCGAAGAATGGATGCTTGTGAACTGTGGTGTTGGAGAAGACTCTCGAGAGTCCCTTGGACTGCAAGGAGATCCAACCAGTCCATTCTGAAGGAGATCAGCCCTGGGATTTCTTTGGAAGGAATGAGGCGAAAGCGGAAACTCCAGTACTTTGGCCACCTCATGAGAAGAGGGGACTCGCTGGAAACAAACTCGGATGCTGGGAGGGATGGGGCGCAGGAGGAGAAGGGGACGGCCGAGGATGAGATGGCTGGATGGCATCACGGACTCGATGGACGTGAGTCTGAGTGAACTCCGGGAGATGGGGATGAACAGGGAGGCCTGGCGTGCTGCGATTCATGGGGTCGCAAAGAGTCGGACACGACTGAGCGACTGAACGGAACGGAACTGGAGGCAGGCAGGAATGAAAACCTCCTCCCACGGAGGGGAAGCTGTCAAGTGACGATGGCTGCCTCGACGCACGTCCACGATCCTCGCACGCATGAGCGGGGTTTCCTGGGTGACAAAACAGGAGGAGACTCCTTTGGCCTGACACGAGGCGAGTGTGTCCCTCGGCCACCCTCCCCACCCCCCAGCCCCCTTCCTCCGCACGGTGCCGAAAGGGGCAGTCTCAAGGTGGAGACATGGAATGGGGGGATGGGGATGGGGATGGGGATGGGGATGGGGATGGGGATGGGGATGGGAGGAGGGGTGCGTGGGTGGGGCGGATCACCATTCAATGGAGAGAAGCTCGAGGCGAAGTCAGAGGCTCTGACTTGACTGGAAAGCTTTCTGCATTTGAATGAAGCTATCGGACGAGGCCCTGCAGGGGGAGGGTGGGGGAGGGTGGCGGTGGGGCCCGCAGACAATAGCCCCTGCCTGCCTGCCGGCCTGCCGGCCTGCCGGCCTGCCTGCAGGCCGGCCTGCCGGGCTGAGGAGGCCCTCTGGCGGCGGCGGGGTCACGCTCCGGACTCCTGCAGCTCAACTCGATCCCTTCAAGGAAACTCCTGGGGTGACTCCTGTCCAGGGAATCATCCAAATGGGCCTGTTTCTGAAAAAGGCCCGAGTCACAGCTGTGACAGATTCTGTGGATCTCTTGACCCATGGATTGACCTGCACCCTCCCTCCCATCCTGTCAGATCCTTTCGACACGCTTGAAGAGGTCTTTGGCCTCGGCCCAGAAAACAGGCCAAGATAAACAAATACGTTTTGGTCTTTTTCTTTTCTTTTTTTTTTTTTTCTTTTGAACAGGGCGAAAACGATGCATGGCCGTGGATTGGAGAGAAGCCTGCTCCCCTCGCGCGCCTGAAGGCAGGGAGTTCTCAGCGGGACAGAAATGACATTCAGGGGACAGAAATGACATTCAGAAATGAACCGTTTAAACTTGGTGACTATGCCAGAACAAATAGTGACACCAAACTTTGATACAGTGCTGTGATTTCCTTCTGGGAGGTTTCAGACCCCTCTCTATTGACCTTTAAGTCGATCATCAGTGTGTTGTCCGTCTCACTGCGTCAAAGCCCCTGCTCCCATCATAACCTCACTGAGATCTGTGATTTCCACCCAATGGACAGAGTCATCACACGCTTAGCTCCACCCAGCTCGTCACGCAACAGCGTGGACGGGCAAGTGCGTGCGTGGGCGCGTGGGCAGGTGGGTGGGTGGGTGCGTGGCTGGGTGCCTGCGTGCGTGCGTGCGTGCGTGCGTGGGTGGGTGGGTGCGTCCGTGCGTGCGTCCCTGCGTCCCTGTGCCTTTCGCCTTTCAGATTATGAACCCCGCCCCCTCACCTCTCCCGCTCCCCCGCCCCCCCCCACTGCCTTGTCCTTTGCCTAGCTGTGTCTCTGTGCCACCCACCCTCCACCACACCCACAACCACAGGCGCACCACACACCACGCGCATACCCGCACACACACCCCGCCTGCACACAGCGCACACACACATCCCGACCCCAGACACATACACACACACACACACACACGCAGCACAGGCCGCACACCACACACTCCCCCCTACCCCCTACACACACACACACACACACACACACACACGCACACACACACACACACACACACACACACACTGCGTTGTCCTTTGCCTGGCTGTGTCTCTGGGCCACTGTCTCTGCACGCCCCACCCCCTTCCGGCCACGGCCACGCCCACACCCACAGGCGCATCCCACACGCACACACCCATGGTGCCCACCCGACACACACTCGGCCTCACGTGGAACCTATACACACACCACACACGTTACCCCTCCCCCCCACCCCCACCCCCACACACACCCACGCAGCACCACCTGCGCGTGCCCCAGACGCACCACCACACACCGCCTCCTGCCGGGGTCCAGCCCCGTCGGATCCAGGGAATTCGAAGGCGGGGACGGCGTTGGCGTCCTTGGATAAAGACATATTGAATGACAGAGATAGATAGAGAGAGATTAGAAACGGATCGTGTCGTAGGAAAATCAGTGGAGGAAAAGAGGCTGAATCACTTGGAATTCGGCCAGAGAAACGGGGAGCAAGAAAGAAAGAAGCGACGTGGGGGTATCCGTCTTTCCGGAAACGGATCCGATGTCTTTCGTGGTGGGTTTGCTTCTATCCCTCTTGTGACATATAGGGATGACTACAGAGTCACGTGGGGGCCGGGAGTCCCGACCTTTCTCAAAATCAGGTGCTTTCACATACATGTACGGGGGGGAAAAAAAAAAATGTCTTAGGGATAATGACATCATCTTCTGGCCCTGAGGCCTGCTGACGTGTGATGATCCTTTCTTTCTGATCCCCAAAACACTTACGTGTTCCGAGGGTGTTTTTTCTTAAACCGGGCACCACCCTCCAGATAAAGTGACATTCCTGTAGGGTGAGGGTGTCGTGAGTTCCAATCAAGAAAGGAACCGATTGAACCCCAAAGTTCACATGAGTCGTCTGAAAGGTGAATACTTATTTCCCCTAGATGCTAGTGATATTCACGATAAGGGCAGGGAACATGGAGATGGAGCAGCAACCATCAGCCCAACACATGAAAATCCTTTCCCCAATGTGGCCCTGAAGGTCTATTTAGTCTTCAGAGAGTGATCGAGTGACATGTTGACATAGCAAGGACCCAGGGATGGGTCGCAAAGGGCAGGGATCGATTCCCAAAGAGAACGTTCCTTCACTCAAAACGTCTAGGATTGCTCCCCTTCAAGACGACTCTCTTTCCTTTTCTACATTCCAACGACATGGATTCATCTATTCCCAGGTGCCTAAGGATATGGAGGCCTGGCGGCCATCATGGACTCGACCGTGAGAAAAGCCCTGTGCTCGCGAAGACTCTCCAGAGACTCCCAGACTCTCTGTGCTGTTTACGGTGGAGAGGGAGCCGACGCTCGTGTGCGTCGTGGCGGGAGGGTGGGTGACCCTGTCACGCGAGCTAGTCTGTCAGCAGAGAGGTTTGACCCGAGACGGCCTTGTCACACCCAGGGCCGGGAGTGAGCCGTCAGGATCGGCCCGACGCGTGAAACACCCTTCACCCACGTCATTCCTGACCAACCCACTAGACTCATCATTTCTAGGTAGACGCTGGCTTTGGGGGTAGATGCTCGGGAACGGGGGGTTTCCTGAGGCTTGATCACGCCTTTGCGTGTGCCAAGCCTCCTTCCTCGTGGCCTTTGCCGTGGGCGGAGTTCCTCGCGCTGGCCCCGGCAATTACAAGGAGACATGTTGTGTATAACTGTGTGATACTTTTTGTCTGGAAACTTTTTCAAAACCGTTTACTAAATGGATTGGAGAGAAACCTGCTCCCCTCGCGCGCCTGAAGGCAGGGAGTTCTCAGCGGGACAGAACCTGCCTTCACTTCTCAGGGGGACCGGGACAGTCCCCTCACCCCGTGCACCCCCAACCCCGAGCCCAGTCCCGTCCCCTCCCCTCCCCGCCACACCCACCCACCCACGCACGCATGCACGCACCCACACACACACACCCACACCCACACCCACACCCACCCACCCACCCACCCACCCACACACACACACACACACACACACACACACACACACACACAGGCGCGCGCGCACGCTCACCCGGACCCGGCTCCCACCCCCATCTCCTCAACCTCACACCCCCCACCCCCACCCCCACCCCACCCCACCCCACCGCTCCCCTCCCCTCCCCGGCGACGAGGGGGGCCCGGGGAGGGATGGCTGTCTCAGCCCTGGTTCTGAGATGTCCTTTGGGGAACCGCTCTAGGCCGAGACGCCAGCTTGCTGCCCTGCTGCTTGGTGTCCGTCTCCATCAGCCGTGTCCCCGAAAGGCACGTGAGCTCATGGACGACAAAGAGCGCACCCAGAAAACACCAAAGGGTCCTCCTGAACCCAACACGGCCATGTGTATGGATCCACGTAGAGGTCGTGGATCTCCCCATCGGATGCATGAATAGGATCCACACAGACTCGGTTGTGTTTCCGCTTCGATGGGCTGCCCTATCCGGAGAGATCGCGTGGGTCAGCGAGCGAGCAAACACGGAAGGGAACGAACCCAAAACCGCGGCCAAGTCGAGGGAGTGCTGAGCCCGAGGAACTCGCCGATCCCGTGGCATCGTTTGCCATACACAGCCTTTCTCTACGGCAGAGGGAGATGTGGCATGGATCCCCGTGTGGGTCGTCCGTGCCCGAAACCACGCTGCGGAGAGTGGTCGTGTCTCATTCGAATTCTCTCTCAAAAGAGAAACCAGGTCCCATGATGGGATGGTATCTTTGAATGCAAAAGGGGATGACACGTGACAGGAAAATCAAAGTGGAGTCCGCATCGCCAAGAGAGCGCCCCAAAATAGAGAAGGGGAGGGCCATGGAGGAAGAGGTCTGTGTCTCGGTCTGGAAACTCGGAGCACCTCCTGGGGAACAGAGGCCTCCGGATCATCGAAACAGTGTTCCCGACATTCAAGACCCCCTATCACACACACCCTCCCCTTTCCCTACATCACTTGTGACAGTCTATCTACCCTGGAAGAAGAAACAGTTCCTTGTTTGCATGACAGTCCATCATCATTGCTCTCAGGTCGCTTTCCAACCTCACGGAGTTTCAGCTTTCTAAGCCCCCGACTCTTTCCTGGGCAACGTTCCCCCGGTTTTTATTCAAACCTGTGTCCCTGCATGGCCATATCGAAGACCCCCAAATAAAGCTTTCTTTTTCTTTCTTTCTTTCTTTCTTTCTTTTTTTTTTTTGGCGCAGCCGATACTGACTCTTCATGGAAAGACAAGAAAACTAGGTGATTTTATGTGTTTAACTTTCAGGTGTATTGAAATATCATTTCCTTCGTGAAGGACATATGACATCCTTCGTCCTCATGTGTACAGAATGGGGACAAGAGGCACCTGTATGTTGCCAAAGAAGAATGACCACCCAAGCGGTAGCTCATAGCTTTCTCACAAGCCACACAGATCATGACTGGATGTGAAAGAGAGGGAAGTCACTCGGTCGTGTTCGACTCTTTGCGACCCCACGGACTGTAGCCTACCAGGCTCCTCCATCCGTGGACAGTTCCAGGCAAGAATCCTAGAGTGGGTTGCCATTTCCTTCTGCCATTGGACGGGAGGAGAATGATTCATGTCCACTGTCATGGCAACTTTCTCAGATGATCATGCTGCTGCTGCTGCTGCTGCTGCTGCTGCTGCTGCTGCTGCTGCTGCTGCTGCTGCTGCTGCTGCGTTGCTTTGGTCGTGTCCGAATCTGTCCGACCCCACAGACAGTAGCGCACTGGGCACCCCCGTCCCTGGGATTCTCCAGGCAAGAACACTGCAGTGGGTTGCCATGTCCGCCTCCAAGGCGTGAAAGTGAAAAGTGCAAGGGAAGTCGCTCAGTCGTGTCCGACTGTGAGCGACCCCCGTGGACTGCGGCCCACCAGGCTCCTCCCGTCCATGGGATTTTCCGGGCAAGAGGACTGCAGTGGGGCGCCATGGCCTTCTCTGAATAGTACCATACTATAATAATCATGCTGTTCCTTAGAATCACCGTGCTCTTTGTGACGTATACAGTATAGATGTACCTTATCCGTGAAGTCGTTTTTTGTTTTTTTCTTTCCCCCTTACATCAATGCAATATCTTCCCATTTCTCCCTCCCCCAGCCGTTCTGTGATGACCGTCTTCTTTCTTTCTTTCATTCTTTCTTTCTTTTTTGATGGCCATCCATGGCATGTAAGTGGCATGAGAAAGTCTTTTTCTTTCTCTACCTGACTGATTCATTTGGCATCACGCCCTAAGTCACATCCATGCTGTCACCAGACAAGAATGGGTTCGTTCCTGTGGCTCCATGGGACATCTGTTTCTACCTATCGATCGATCTCTATCTGGATCGTGTGTCTTCTTTCCCTCTTCTTCCCTTGATGGACACTCGGGCTGTTTCCCTCTCTTGACCCGTGTGACGGATGCTGCCGTGGACATGGGAGGAGTGCAGATCTCTCTCTGAGATTTAGATTCCGTGTCTCTTTTCTTGAGATGTCTACCCAGAAGTGAGAGTGCTGGAAAGATCGATCACGTCTCGACCACGACTCTTTTCGAAGTCCTCCTGAGGGGATCCAGGGAAGGAGCCATTCTTTTCCAATAGACGCCGTTGGAATACCAGTGCGACCGCACACGTCTTAGGGAAGACGGCGCGAACGCGATGGTGCCCGAGGGTGTGGCCGCAGGACGACTCCCCGGTGCCAGCTTTCCACGTCCACAAGCCCCCCGCGGTCGTCGGCAAGTCGTCCCATCCACACGGAGCCACGGTTTTCGTGGGCCGGGGTGGCCTGGGTGCCAGTCGATCCCCAGAGGAATGGAGCGATGACAGACTCCTTGGGGAACAGAGCAGAGAGACGTGGAATTCTTTCCACGAGACGAGTGCGGTGAGAAGAGAACGATGTGAAGTGGTGCCTGGGGAGCCAGAAAGAGTCGCCACAGGAAGGAAAACAGGTCAGACGAGAGGGGAGAAGGGTTCCAAGTGAGCGGAGCACAGCGGGGGAGACGGGCCCAGAAGATGCGAGCAGATGCTGGGGGCACGGCACGCCTGGACCCGTGAGCCCGCAGGGAGCCGAGAGGGATGGCCGTCCGCTGTCTGCAGGTCCGCGTGGGCCGATCTCCAGAGCCCGGACCGGGAAGGACTTCTTCACGAGAACAGGCACGCTCACGGTCCCCACGGGTCACGTCTCCACTGGGCTCTCAGCACTGGAGGGAGAGCTTCCCACACTTCCGATGGCACGGGGAGCTGCGGTTTCTTGATCTCATCTACCGCAGAGTCAGCGAGCTTCCCGAGGGATAGGATAGGACGAGGTATCGGCCGACGGCATCCCGTCCTAGACCCCGTACTGCTTTAAAACCATGGGGCGTCTCTGATTTCTGTGGGGGTGTGCTGTGTCTTCACTGCTGTGCCAGCCGTGCTCTCTCCGTGGAGGAGGGGGCCGCCCTGCGGTTGTGTGTCTGGGCTTCTCGTGGCTGTGGTTCCTCTTGGGGAGCGCGGGCACTGGGGCACGTGGGCTTCGGTGGCCGCTGGGTGTGGGCTCAGCGCTCGCAGTGGCCAGGATCCAGAGCACGGATTCCATCGGCGAGGCCTATGGGCTTCGTGGCTCTGTAGCACGTGGGATCTTCCCTGGCCGGGGATGAAACCCGTGTTTCCTGCGTGGGCACGGGATGGTTTCCTACGGAGCCGCCGGGGAAGCCCCCGTCCCAAACTCGAGATGGATATCCTGACGTCCCCCGCTTGGGATGGGAGAGTTTCTGAACGATCAGGCCCGGAGAAGGGATTGCATCGTGACGGCTTGACCTTCGTGTCTCACAAACCGGCACTCTTGCTGCTTCTTGAAGCGTCCTAGAGAAGAAGACATCGGATTCCACAGGAGATCAGCTCCTTTGACTAGCGTTGGCACGACGGCCACCACAAGGGGGACGGAGAAACACAACAGTTGGTTTCTTTTGGACGATGAGCCCCCCTCTGTGTGTGTGTGTGTGTGTGTGTGTGTGTGTGTGTGTGTGTGTGTGAGAGAGAGAGAGAGAGAGAGAGAGAGAGAGAGAGAGAGAGAGGGAGAGAGAGAGAGAGATGCCTTCGTGGTTCTAAAGCAAGAAGCACTGAGGAGTGAAGACATTCTTGAACTCACATAGTTTCCTTCATTTCAGTCGTGATGGTCCAGTGATTTTGGAGGACGACATGGAATGTTTCAGGGTAGATGCTTTTAGAAGGCTGTGAAGGGACTTCCCTGCCTGGTGGTCCAGTGGTGAAGGATCCACCTGCCGAGGAGGCAGGGGGACAGGGTGTTTTCCACCGAACCCCTGATCCGGGACGATGCCACAGGGCTCCGGGCAGGTTCGACACACACCTGCAGAACGGACGGTGCCAGGCGTGAAGGCGAGGGCCCACGGCCCGGGGACCCTGGACGAGGATGACTGACGCGGACGGACACTGCCGTCTCCGTCTCCGTGGAGGTGGGTTGTGGCCAGCACGCTCCTCTTGGGCAGGCTGTTCCTAGGACCGTTGGGGAGCGTGCGCGTGCATGGGAGGAGCAGGGGACCTGAGGGAACTCTCTATCCTCTCTGCTCCACGGGGTCCCCGGAACCCTCATCTGCTCAAAGAGAGGATTCGTCCCGTGGAAAGACAGACCCACACGCGAGTGAACCTCATTTCTGGTTCCCTTGGCTTCTGAAAGCGTGACGGTCAGGTGCATGCAACTCTCTGGCTTTCTGTTCTTCCCGAGATCCCGGCCTGCTCACTGGAAGGACACGAGGAGCCGGATGAGATCTCCCTCTGCACGGCGGTGGCTCCAGCGTGCGCACGTTTCGGTGGCTACGGCTTGTGGACATCGCCCCGGGAGCCGAAGCCCCGGTGTGACAGACGCCTGTTTCCACGACGGGTGAACAGTTCTCAGTGCGGGAAGCCCAATCCTTGCCCCTGCCTGTTCGATCTGCAGGGCCTCTGCAAAGGACACACGTGCCCGATCTCATGACCGATCCCCTTTTCGGAGCCAGCCCGGGGCGTCGTCTGTTTCCCGGGCCACAGGCACACACTGGCACTGGGGAGTTGTGTCGTTCCTCCTCCTCGTCCTCCTGCTCCTCCTCCTCGTCCTCGTCCTGCTCCTCCTCCTCGTCCTCGTCCTCCTCCTCCTCTCTGCCCCCACCCTTCCCCCCGCATGCAGGCTCCCCCACACCCCCGCCTGGCCCCGGCCCGTCCGGGTCTCCCCCACCCGCAGAAAAGGCCAGGAAACACATGGTCCCAGGACGACGCAGTCGAGAGAGAGCCAGTGGCAGTCCACTGGGATGCGGGGAGGAGACGCCTGAGCATACCTAGGCCAACACTGCCACCGTGTGGGGTGAGAGGCCGGTGCGAGGAGAGCTCAAGAGTTCAGAGGAGGAGGAAGAGGAGCAGGAGGGAGAGAGGGAGGCGGGGGTGGAGGGGAGGGCCAGGCTGAAGCTGTCTCGGGGCGATGACGTGGAAGAAAACGTTCCCCTTCAGAAGGGCGCTCCGAAGAGAGGAAGAGAGCGTTCCGGCGGGACCTTGAGAGCACCTTCAAGCTGGGAGCGGAGCGGAGCGGAGCGGGGCGGGGTGGGGTGGGGGAGGGAATCATCCAGACGTAGGAAAGACACCAGGCGCAGAAGGCGAGACCGATTCTTGACCAAAGGGAATCGGATGCTTTTCTGTCCATGTGTTCCATCCTCAGACTCTCATGGGAATCCAGCCAGCCAGCCAGCCAGCCAGCCAGCCAGCCAGCCAGCCAGCCACGATCGTGTCGCTCCTTTTCTGTTCTCTATGTGTTTCACGGCGAGTGACTGAGAGAGTCTTTCGATGGTTTGCTAGGATGTGTGAATGTCGTGAGACCACGGTACTTGTCAGCCGTGGATGAACAGAATGGCTTCAGCTTTCAGGGTGATCCTGAACTCCCACGCCAAGGGAGGCCCTGTGTGTCCCTGTGTGCTGGAGGACACCGTGCTACCCACATCTTGATCTTGGACTGAACACAACCACCGTGGGGAGGGTGTTCGTGGGTTGGCTTCCTTTCCTTTCCCTATGGCACTCACCTGACCGTCCTGTCCACTCTTTGGATCCTTGATCTCCCCCTCGCCCTCGAGGCCATCGGTCGGTCCTTTTCTTTCTCCTCCTCCTGCTCCCCGTCCTCCTACTCACCCTAGTATCTCTCCCCGCCTCCCCACTCCCCGCCCCTCCACACACACACACACACACACACACACACACACACACACACACACACACACACACACACGCAAGTCCCGCTCTTCTCAAATGGACCTCTCGCTGACGGCCGACGTTTCCTTTCGCCTTCTTTCCTTCCTCCCGTCCTGCTTCCTTTCCCTTGTGTGTGTGTGTGCGTGTGTGTGTGTGTGTGTGTGTGTGTGTGTGTTTTGTTCCCCCGTTCCTTTTCAGCTGCACCGACGATGTTTTCGAGTGCAGCGCATGACACAGAGATCACCAGGATGCATCTAGTGAGGGACCGTCCGTCACCACTCGGTGTCACGGCGGACGACGTTTGGTGTCGCGACGTGCCCGTGACGCCTGGATTCCCTAAGGGGCAGGTCGCCCCGCTTCCTCTGTCTCCCTCACCAGGGGCGCTCGTTCACTCGTTCTCTCCCCCACCCCGCCCCCCGCCACCGTTTCCCCCGCTCCCTCCTCTGGCCACCCCTCATGTGTTCCGCGGTGGTCTCTTAGGAGCCTGTTTCTCTTGGGTTCTGTTGTGTTCACGGTGTCTCGTTTGGTAGGTACTGCATGGAAACGACGGCTCTGAGGTATTTCATTCAGCATCATCCCCTCTAAAGGTCTCTCCGAGTTCCTGCAGACTGTGAGATTTCATTCCCTTCGGGTGGTTGAGTCCCATTCCTCTGTGTGTGTGTGTGTGTGTGTGTGTGTGTGTGTGTGTGTGTGTGTGTGTGTGTGTGTGAGTGAATGAATAGATACAGGCGTAGGCACACAGACAGAGAGCTCTCTCCTTCTGTGTGTACGGATGTCTACCTAGGTATGGGGGGTCGATCCCACACATACACACGTCCGTATCTTCTTTGTCCCCTCCGTGGGCACTCCGTGGAGTGGCTGGGTTGGGTCGAAGGGGGACTCTTTGGTGGAGTGTTCCGAGGGAATCACAGGACTCTTTTCCCTAGGGATGTGGTTTCTCTCTCTGGGAGGCCCCAGGGGATGAGATGTGATCTCTCTGAGTCCGCCCACATGTTCCTCAGCGGCAGAAAAGGCGCGTTCGATCGATCAGGAGCCACTGTCTTCTGATGTGTCCAACTTGCTGTCGCGATGGCGATTCCAGCTCCTGGGCCTTTCCCCTCCGAAGGAGAAGGATCAATGTCCAGATGAACGCCCCGGGGTGCTTCCGTGAGCCCGCCCCCACCCCCAGCAGCCCCAGCCCAGCCCAGCCCAGCCCTGCCGCTGATTTGTTGTCTCCCTTGTGCTTCTGGGTGTCTGTCTGTTCTCCCTTTCTTTGGAAGGAAGGTGTCTGCTCGGGGCCCCCTGCCTGCCCACTTCGCTCATCGGGGGTTGTTTCCCTTTTGGAGGCTGAGTTGTCTGACGCCTCGATCAGTTTTGGACAGAAAAGCCCCTTTTGCAAGATGCTTGCGCTTTCCCCGTGTATACCCCCCCCCCCACACACACACACGGATGTGTGTTTCCGTCCGTGTGTGTCTGTGAGTATCTATATGTACATAGATACACCCATAGATACTCACACGCGCGCACGTAGACATCGACACAGACACGTGGGTATCTGTGCACTTAGGCACGTGTACACGGACTTCTATGGACGTGTGCGGATACACACGCACGTTCGCATATGCGTTTCCGTGTGTGCACATCTATGCACATGCATCTGCGTGTAGGCACTCTGGACGCCCCCGGGCGCCTGTATGTGCGTACGTGCACGCACGTCTACTTATATAGACGTGTGCGTATCCCGACACATACACACTCGGACGTCTGTGTGGACCTCCAGACGCGATCCGTAGACGTCTCTGGATGTGTCCGTATGCGCGTATGCATGTGTGCATACACGTGTGCATACACACACGAGGACAGATGCGCCTATGGAAGCACGCACGCACGTGTACGCGTATACGTGCACCCACACCTGTGCGTATACATCACACGTATACACACGTGTGCATCTGTACGCGTGGACACGTCCGCCTTGATTTGTACGTATGTGTCTATGGATCCCGACGTATCTGCACATATGAGCATGTGTATCCGTACCTGTGTATATCCGCGTACGTCTGCGTATATATGCCTGAGTCTACGTGTATACACGCAAGCATACACGCACAGTAGAAACGCCTAGGCACACACGGGCGCACACAGACACATGCGTGTTTGTGAGCATGCCCTTCGAACGTGTTTGTCCATACCCATGGGTGCGCGTATATATAGGCGCGAATATGCGTGCGTATACATATGGACGCGCGGATACGCACATGTGTATGCGTTCTCCCTCCCCCTCCCCCTCCCCCTCCCCCCCCCTCCCCCTCCCCTCCCCTCCCCTCCCCTCCCCTCCCCTCCCCTCCCCCTCCCCCTCCCCCTCCCCCTCCCCCTCCCCCTCCTCCTCTCCCTCTCCCTCTCTCTGACTTTTAAGCACCCGGAGCCCTTCTATGACTTGACTTTCCTGCCTGGTGGTTTTGTTTCGTTTCCTTTCTGATCGACTTCACAAAGTTATTTATTCATTTAACTGGCTGTTGTCATGGAACACGGGGTTTATGGAGTGGATCCCTATTGACTCGGTCCGGTCCTCCTCACCTCCACGCCCCTCAGCCGCCCCACCCCCACCCCCCGCCCCCCGCCCCCGCCCCCGCCCCCCAGCCCCACCCCCCACCCCCGCCCCTCCCAACCCCCACCCCCGCAGCCCTGCCACCCCAGACCTCCCGCCCGCCCTCCCGCCTGCCTGCCATTCTGGTGTTTGTGGCCAGTTCAGTTATTTTGAAATCCATGTTCTCCTGACCTCAAGTGCACTTTCCCCACCCACCGGCGCCTGCTTGGGTTTGTTGTCTTCGGACTTTGTCACGGTCTCTACCCAGGTTGAGTTGTGTCTTCTCTTGGTGGGGGTTCCGAGTGTGTCTCCTCCTTTTCCTTTCTTGCTCCTGGGCTTGCTTGTCTGCGTCTGCTTTCCAAAGTCCTGCTTTGTTCTCCGAGCAGCGCTCGCCTTGGTTTCGCTTTGCCGGCCCCTCCCTCCCTCCCTCCCTCCCTCCCTCCCTCTCTTTCGGGGGAGGGGGGGCCGGGGGAGTCTGCGATGCCGCTCGCTGGTGCCCCTCTCTCCGCCGACCCCGCCCCGAGCCCCCACCGCCCGCCGGCGTCTCCGTGGAATGTCCCCCCAGCACCCCGGAATCGCGTGGGGGAGTGAGTCTCCTTCGTGGCAGCCTCCTGAGGAGATCCTTCCCAGCGTGTCTCCCTTCCTCTGCGGCCGGGGTCGCGTCGCGTCGCGTCGCTCGGCGGCGGAGGCTCCGGGCCGAGCTCGGGCGTTTGGGCGGCCGGCGCGGTGGCGTCCCCGGCGGCCGGCGACAGCCACCCGTCCTCGGGACGTTCGAGTCGCTTGTCGGGAGCCACCTGGCGGCCGCTTGTATATTGTCCCTCCCTTCTGGAGCTTCGGCGAGGCCTCCTTCAGGAGGATTGTGACTCAGCCTCTGGGCCCGAGGCAGAGCTCTCAGACACCGGCGACGCTGGCGGCGACAGTCCCGGTGGCGCCGAGGCCTAGGGACAGTCCTGCTGTCGCCGGAGATTGGTTCTCTAGGTTTCTGAGGAGGGTGACCGTCGCGGCGCACCGCAGCCGGCTTGCGGGGCGGCCTGACCGGGTCGACCAGCATCTCCCCGTGCCCCTGCGGCCGCGGAGACGGACCGCCCGGACCCTACCTGGGCCGGGCCGCCGCGGTGGGCAGGGAGAGGGTCTTCCCTGCCCGGAGCGCCTGGACTCGGGCTCGGCGGTCCGGACTCCTCCTGGGCCGCCCTCAGGAGCGTGTGCTTCGCCCTCGGCCCCGCTCCGGAGGTGGGGACCGGCCCGGACGGTGGCTTGGAGGTCGCCGGAGGGCGCGCCTGGGTCCGGGCCCTCGGGTCCTTCCTGCCCGAGGTGTTTTCCGCGTCGCGCTCCGGAGGTGGGGACCCGAGGGTTGACCGGGGGAGGCGCGTGTGCGGTCCCCCCCGTGGGGTCCGGTCGCCCGAGGCGTCTCCCGGCACCCATGCTTTCTCTTTGTCAAAGTCCTGACGGGTCCGGAGACGTGGATGGACCGGACCCTGCTTCCGCGGGTGGCCGGGGAGGGCGCGCTCGACCCTCCGGCGTGCCCTCGTGGGTCTCGGTCGTCGGACGCGACTTTGGCTCACCCCTCTCCGACTCCCTGAATCCCAGTCAGTCGGGAGGTGGGGACCGGCTCGGGCCGTCCTGGGTGCCCCGTCTAGGACGGTCTGGGCCCCGGGCGCGGTCCCTGGTCGGGGCCCGCTCGTCTCGTGGGAAGCGCCTCGCTGACGGGTCTGTCTTCTGTGTTCCTTTTGCACATCGAAGCCAAATCCCCGTCCGGAGACACGGACGGGCCGGTCCCCCTACCCGCGTGGGTGAAGCGGGGAGGGCGTCCTCGGCCAGCTCCCCCTCTCTCGGTGTCCGCGCCCCCACCCCCACCCCTTTTGCCACCACGCGCCCCTCCCCCCCCCGGTCGACCAGATGACCCCCCGCCCCCCCCCGCCCCCCCCCCCCCCCCGAGAGCTCGGGGCCTGGTGTGTATGGGGCAGTGTTGGGGACAGGTGGCCGGGACAAGGTTCCGGGGGCCCTCCCTGCGAGTCGTAGATGGGCTCCTCTGTCGCCTGCTGTCATTTCGTCGCCCTTAATAGGCCTTTTTTGCCACCAGGTAAGTGCTGACACGGCCTCCTTTGGTGTTTGCCACCGAGGACTGTGGGTCTCTAGACGCACGCGGGGCTCTGGGCTTCTGGGCCGCCAGCTGGTGCCCGGTTCGTCCCTTGCCGCTGGAGCCGCCCGCCTGGGCCTGTGCGCCGGCTCCTGTGTGGTGTCGTCTGGCTGACCCGACCCACGGTGCCACCTCCGGTCTCTGGGCGACCCGAGGGTGGCGGGGCGAGGTGGCGCGGGTCTTCTACCCTGGGCGCCCCTCGCCCCCGCTGTGGGCACCTGGGGGCGGCTGGGACGACCCCCGCCCTGTGGGCTCCGTGTCAGGTGTTCTCCTCTTGGGGTCGTTGGCCGCTCTCGCCTGAGGCGAGGTGGGGGGGGATGGAGGTTGCCGGCGAGGCTTAAAACGGGCCCCTCTGGTGACTGTCCTCGCCGTGCCTCCCCCCGCCCCACCTTGGCTCCACGGATCGATGTGGTGTGGTCGTGTTCTCCCGGGCCGAGCCTAAGCCGTGCCAGACGAGGGACGGGCGTTCCCAGTGAGCGTGTCCGCTCTTCTCGGTCTGTCCGCGGGGCCCCTCGCTTGTCTTCCCCCCCGCTGCCCATCAGGGAGGGTGAGGAAGGCAGGGGTTGGGTGTGTGGCCTCTGGCCCTGACCTTCGGTCTCCTGCTGTCCCTTGCCTCGGGGCGTCAGTGGGCGCCGTTGGTCTTCTGACACAGCAGATTGCTCCCGCTTCGCCTTCTCGGCGTGTGCCCGGCGAGCGGCCCTCCCTGTGGCGGGGAGGGCTGTGCCGCCGCCGCCGCGCTGCGCGCCCCACGCGGGTGTGTGAGCGTGCCTCGTGTGACCCTCGGCGGTGCCCCTGGAGCGCTCCAGGTCGTCCCTCAGGTGCCTGAGGCCGAGCGGTGGTGTCGTTTCCCTCAACCCGGTGTCCCCCTCGGGTCCCCGCCACGGTGGCGTGGGTGTCTCGAGAGTGGCTCTCTTTTTTGGGGGGGGGTCGAGGCGGTAGGGAGAGGCGTGCCTGTTCCCCTCGTCGTGGAGGCCTTGGTGGATGAGGCCTTGCGGGGGGGCGGGACGCGCGGGCTCTGCTCTGGCCCTGACCGCGCACACGCTCGTGTGTGGCGGTCCGCTTCCCTGTACCGCAGACCCCTCCCGCCCAGCTGAGGTCTGGTGGCTGGCGGAGCGCCTCCGTGGGCCCGAAGGTGAGACGGTCCGGGGGAGGGACGGCGCGCCCTCGGTGAGAACGCCTTCTCTAGCGATCCGAGAGGGAGCCTTGGGGTACCGGAGCCCCCAGCCGCTGCCCCTCCCGAGTGCGCAGTGGCCACCGTGGCGACTGCCAGAGCACGTGGGCAGAGCAGAACTCCCCCGCCCTCCGTGGGAGGGGAGGGAGTTGGGTGCGCCGGCCCCGCGGTGGGGCCGTGTGCCGCTCGTTGCCTACCGCGGCCCGCGCCTCCCCCCTCCGCGTCGGGGGAGGGTCCCGCTGGGCCCCGCCGGGCGTCCGGCAGGTGGGGGGCCGTGTGCGTGCGGCCGGCCCCCGTGGTGTGAGCCCTGGGGGAAGGGGGGCTGTGTCGGGGCGCGACGCCCGGTCGGCCTCGGCTTCCCCGGCCCCGCCAGCTGGTGGTGAGGAGGGGCCCGTCGCGCCCGCCCTCGCCCCCTGAGCCGCAGCTGGTGGCGGCGTGCGGTCACGGTCCGGGCCGCCTCGCTCGAGAGCGTCGTCCCCGGGATGTCGCGCCTCGGGGTTCAGACTCAGATGGAAAGACGGATCCGTCGCGGATGGATGGCGGAAGACGGGTGGACGGCTCGCCGGCCGTGGCGGCGGGGCCGGGTCGTGGGCCACGCTCCGGGGATGGCCGGGGCCGGCCGGCGCCCCAGGCGTCGCGGGACCGCCCTCGCGTGCGGGTGGCGGTGGGATCCCGCGCTGGTGTTCCTGGGGGCCCGGCCGCGCGCCCGGCCTTTGTCGTCTGGTCCTCGGGGCGGCGCCCGCGTCCCTGTCCCGCGGCCCCCGCCGTGCGTGCTTGCCGGCCCCTCCCCGCCGCCGCCGGCCTCGTCCTCGCCCTCGTCCCGCGCGTGCGACCGCCCGCGTTCCCGTCCCCTGTCTGGGCCCGAGCCGGCCTCGCCTCGCCTCACGTGGGTGTCGTCCCC
>NC_091248.1:135622500-135647500 GCF_042477335.2 Ovis canadensis
CTGCGGCGGGCGCGCGGGCGGGCGCGAGCCTGCGGCGGGCGCGAGGGCGGGCGCGCGGGCGGGCGCGCGGGCCGGCGCGAGGGCGGGCGCGAGGGCGGGCGCGAGCCTGCGGCGGGCGCGAGCCTGCTGTGGGCGCGCGGGCGCGCGGGCGCGCGGGCGGGCGCTTTGTGTGCGTGGGTGGTGCGTGCATGAGTGTGTCCGTCTGTGCGTCCCCTGTGCCTTTCACCTTTCAGATTTCGAACCCCGCCCCCTCACCTCTCCCGCACCCCCGCCCCACCTCCCACACACACACTGCCTTGTCCTTTGCCTAGCTGTGTCTGTGTGCCACGCCTGTCCCCTGGGACACCCACAACCACAGGTGCACCCCACACACCGCACGCATGCCCGCACACACACCCCGCCTGCACACGCCACACACCGCACACTCCCCTCCCCATTCCCACCACCACCACCCCCCCCCCCCCCCACTACGTTGTCCTGGGCCCGGCTGTGACTCTCCGCCTCGCCTCTGTCTCTGCCCACACACCACATGCTGAGGCCACACACACCCAGCCCCGCCCTCAACGCCACAATCACCGCCCCCCATCCCCCCCCCCCACCCCGGCCCATAAACTCCCCGTGACCACCGCACACACCACGCCCCTGTACACTTCCCGCCACCCCCACCCCCACCCCCACCCCCACCGCCACCTCCACCGCCACCCCCACCCCCACACACTGCCTTGTCCTTTGCCTAGCTGTGTCTCTGGGCCTCTGTCTCTGCGCCACCACCCGTCGCACCCACAGGCCACACCCACACCCACACCCACAGCGGCACCCTACACACACCACACGCATACCCGCACGCACACCCCGCGTGCACACCGCGCGCACACACATCCGGACCCCAGACACACGCACACCCAGCCGTTTCGCACCCCACCCGCACACCCCGCACACCACACACTCCTCCCCTCCCCCGCCTCCAACCCCCCACCACACACACACACACACACACACACACACACTGCGTTGTCCTTGGCCTGGCTGTGACTCTCCCCATCTCCTCTGTCTCTGCCCACACACCAAATGCGTAGACACACCCACCCCCCCCCCGCCCCCAACGCCACACACACACCCCTTGCCCATAAACACCCCAACCCCCGCACACACCGCGGCCCCACACATACCCCGCCCCCCCACCTGTCTCGCACCCCCCTACCCACACACACACTGCATTGTCCTTTGCCTAGCTGTGTCTCTGCGCCAAACCCCCTCCACCACAACCACAGGCGCACCCTACGCACCCCACGAGTACCGGCGCACACACGCCCAGCCTGTTCGCACCCCGCCCGCACACGCCACGCACCACACATTTCCCCCCCGCCCCCCCCAACCACCACCACCAGACACACACACACACTGCGTTGTCCTCGGCCTGGCTGTGATGCTCCACCTCTCCTCTTCTCTCGCTGTGCCCACACACCACATGCGGAGGCCACACGCATCCCATCCCCCCTGCCGGTAAACACCCCGAGACGATGGCACACAACACGCCCGCGCACACATCCCGCTCCTCCACCCCTCCTGCACGCCCCCCCCCGCCCCCCCCCCCCCCCACACACACACCCAGCCTTGTCCTTTGCCTAGCTGTGTCTCTGGGGAGAAATACGTATGAACCTTTCAGATGAATCATGTGAACCTTGAGTGACATCAATGCCTTTCTTGATTGGAACTCACGACACCCTCACCCTTTAGGAATGCAACTTTATCCGGAGGGTGGTGCCTGGTTGAAGAAAAAAACACCCTTGGAACACATGAGTGTTTGGGGGATCAGAAGAAAGGATCGTCACACGTCAGCAGGCCTCGTGGCCAGAAGATGATGGAAAAACCCTTAAGACCTTCTTTGGATGGAAAGCACCTGATTTTGACAAAGGTCAGGATTGCTGACCCCCGCGTTGACTCTGGATTCATCCCTATGTGTCACAAAAGGTTAGAAGCAAGCCTACAAAACAAAGGCATGGGATCCGTTTCTGGAAAGACGGATTCCCCTGTGTCGTTTCTCTCTTGCTCCCCGTTTTTCTGGCTGAATTCCCATCTGCAGCGTGGATGTGATTCCATGTCCACCAAGTGATTCAGCCTCTTTTTCGCCACTCATATTTCCTACGACACTATCCGTTGCTAATCTCTCTGTGTATCTATAATGAATTAAATGTTTTCCTAGGACGCCGATTCCATCCCCACCCTCGAATCACCCTGGATCCACCAGGGCTGGACCCCGGCGTCGGTCGGCCGGTCGGTCGGTCGGTCGGTGCGTGCGTGCGTCGGTGGGTGCGGGCGTGCGGTCGAGAATGCTCCCCCTCCCCCTCCCCCACCCCCGTCCGTCTGTCCGTCCGTGCGTCCGTCGTACCTCGCCCAGAGACGTTCCCGCGAAGTGTTGGCGTGTCCCGCTTTCCTGTCCGCCTCGGTGACTGAGCGGAGAAACTGCGCCCTAGGATGGCCCCCCCCCCCCCCCCCCCGCCCCCCCGCCCCCCGCCCCCGGCCCCGTCTGGCAACGAGTCCCTGCTGGTCTCCCTCGGAGCTTCTATGCTGCGGCCGGCTCTCTGGACAGTGCGTTGGCTGTCGGGCGCCACCTGCCTGTCGGTCGCTTTTTTAGATGGCCCTGCGGGGGGACCACGGAGGGAGCGGGCCGGGCCGGCCAACTCTTGAATGCCCTGGGGCTGTGGAAGGAGGCTCTGCGGGAGCGGCACCTTGGGCCAGAGGTCCATGGGGAGCCACACTTGGGCTTTTTTGCTTGGGATGGGAAATCTCCTTTGGGAAACTTGATTGATTTGGAGAACAGCTATTGGAACCCCAGGGAGGTGACTTTTGGGGGGCTTGTCTCCCCTGGCATGGGGGGAAATCTTCCTTCTCCCGCCAAGGATTTCAAACAGAGCCGCGACAGATCACACGGATCCACTTGCTCCAGTCAGGTTCAGGGGCAGAACGCGAGGACCCAACCTGGCCTGGTGACAGCAAGTCGCGAACAACCCCCCCCCCCCCCCAACTCGGAACACTCCCCTGTCTGCCTGGCCAAAGACAAGTGCTGGCTGGTGGGGGCAGACTCACATTTCACGGGAGTGGTCTTGATCGCGGAGGTGCTGAATGAGCTCAGAAAACACAAGCAGATGATGCGGGATATCCATCCATGCACGTGATCCTTTGCCTGACTGGATCTGTCTCTGCCCGCCCACCACACACACCACACGCAGACCACCCCCCCCCACACACACACACACACACCGTGCCCATACCACACACCCACTGCGTCGTCCTTTGCCTGGCTGCGACTCTCTGCCTCTGTCTCTGCCCGCACCACCCACAGGAACACCCTACACACCACACGCATACCCACACACACACCCCGCCTGCACCCAGCGCGTGCACACACACACATCCCGGAGCCCCCCCCCCCCCGCCGCCATGCACACACGCGCACACATACCCCCAGCCCGTACGCACCCGGCCCACACACGCCACACACTCCCCCCGCTCCCCCATACACACACACACACACTGCATTGTCCTTGGCCTGGCTGTGGCTGTCTCCCCCTCCTCTGGCTCTGCCCACACACCATATGCGTAGCCACACCCCCCCCACCCCCCCCCCACCCCCCACCCCCGTCCATAAACCCCACACCCCCGCACACACCACGCCCCCCACACATACCCCGCCTCCCCCACCTATCCCGCACCCCCGCCCCCCCCACACACACACACTGCCTTGTCCTTTGCCTAGCTGTGTCTCTGGGCCTCTGTCTCTGTGCCCCCACACCCACACCCACACCCACAGCGGCACCCTACACATCACACGCATACCCGCACACACACCCCGCCTGCACACTGCGCACACACACATCCACCCAGACACACGCACACCCAGCCCGGCGTCACACGCCACACACCACACACTCCCCCCCTCCCCTCCCCCCTCCCCTCCCCCCACACTGCGTTGTCCTTGGCCTGGCTGTGACTGTCCCCCCCCTCCTCTGTCTCTATCCACACACCACATGCGTAGCCACACTCCACCCCCCCCGCCCCGCCCCAGCGCCGCGCGCACACACACACACACACACACACACACACACACCAGCCCCCATAAACACCCCACGCCCGCACACACCACGCCCCCACACATACCCTGCCCCCCACCTCTCCCGCCCCCCCCCTCCACCACACACACACTGCCTTGTCCTTTGCCTAGCTGTTTCTCCGCGCCACCCACCCCCCCCACCCGCCACACCCACAACCACAGGCGCACCCTACACACCACAGGCATACCCGCACACACACCCCGCCTGCACACAGCGCACACACACATCCCGACCCCAGACACCCACACACCCACACACCCACACACCCCACCCCACCCCCCCCCCACACACACACCCAGCCCGTTCGCACCCCGCTCGCACAGGCCACACACCACACACTCCCCCCTACCCCCTACACACACGCACACTGCGTTGTCCTTTGCCTGGCTGTGTCTCTGGGCCACTGTCTCTGCACGCCCCACCCTCTTCTGGCCACGGCCACGCCCACACCCACAGGCGCATCCCACACGCACACACCCATGGTGCCCACCCGACACACACTCGGCCTCACGTGGAACCTATACACACACCACACACGTTACCCCTCCCCCCCACCCCCACCCCCACACACACCCACGCAGCACCACCTGCGCGTGCCCCAGACGCACCACCACACACCGCCTCCTGCCGGGGTCCAGCCCCGTCGGATCCAGGGAATTCGAAGGCGGGGACGGCGTTGGCGTCCTTGGATAAAGACATATTGAATGACAGAGATAGATAGAGAGAGATTAGAAACGGATCGTGTCGTAGGAAAATCAGTGGAGGAAAAGAGGCTGAATCACTTGGAATTCGGCCAGAGAAACGGGGAGCAAGAAAGAAAGAAGCGACGTGGGGGTATCCGTCTTTCCGGAAACGGATCCGATGTCTTTCGTGGTGGGTTTGCTTCTATCCCTCTTGTGACATATAGGGATGACTACAGAGTCACGTGGGGGCCGGGAGTCCCGACCTTTCTCAAAATCAGGTGCTTTCACATACATGTACGGGGGGGAAAAAAAAAAATGTCTTAGGGATAATGACATCATCTTCTGGCCCTGAGGCCTGCTGACGTGTGATGATCCTTTCTTTCTGATCCCCAAAACACTTACGTGTTCCGAGGGTGTTTTTTCTTAAACCGGGCACCACCCTCCAGATAAAGTGACATTCCTGTAGGGTGAGGGTGTCGTGAGTTCCAATCAAGAAAGGAACCGATTGAACCCCAAAGTTCACATGAGTCGTCTGAAAGGTGAATACTTATTTCCCCTAGATGCTAGTGATATTCACGATAAGGGCAGGGAACATGGAGATGGAGCAGCAACCATCAGCCCAACACATGAAAATCCTTTCCCCAATGTGGCCCTGAAGGTCTATTTAGTCTTCAGAGAGTGATCGAGTGACATGTTGACATAGCAAGGACCCAGGGATGGGTCGCAAAGGGCAGGGATCGATTCCCAAAGAGAACGTTCCTTCACTCAAAACGTCTAGGATTGCTCCCCTTCAAGACGACTCTCTTTCCTTTTCTACATTCCAACGACATGGATTCATCTATTCCCAGGTGCCTAAGGATATGGAGGCCTGGCGGCCATCATGGACTCGACCGTGAGAAAAGCCCTGTGCTCGCGAAGACTCTCCAGAGACTCCCAGACTCTCTGTGCTGTTTACGGTGGAGAGGGAGCCGACGCTCGTGTGCGTCGTGGCGGGAGGGTGGGTGACCCTGTCACGCGAGCTAGTCTGTCAGCAGAGAGGTTTGACCCGAGACGGCCTTGTCACACCCAGGGCCGGGAGTGAGCCGTCAGGATCGGCCCGACGCGTGAAACACCCTTCACCCACGTCATTCCTGACCAACCCACTAGACTCATCATTTCTAGGTAGACGCTGGCTTTGGGGGTAGATGCTCGGGAACGGGGGGTTTCCTGAGGCTTGATCACGCCTTTGCGAGTGCCAAGCCTCCTTCCTCGCGGCCTTCGCCGTGGTGGGCGGAGTTCCTCGCGCTGGCCCCCGACGGCCTCCCCCCACCCCCTCCGCCCCCACTGTGTGCGTCCCTGTCCCTCTCTTTCTCTTTCCCTTCCTCGCCGTCCCTCTGCCCCTCCCTCCCCTGCCTCCCCCCTTCCCAGGACAGCGTGCCTTTCGGATGAGTCTGCCTGTTGTGCGGACACCCTTGACGTGACGATGGCTACGGTCTGACCTGTCACGCCTGTCACCTGGGGCGGCGGGGTGGGGTGGTGGTCAGACAGGCTTGGGACGCTAGGGATAGCTTTCTCTGTGGAAGGTGGAAGCCTCCCTTCCGTCCCTCGCTGCAGACAAGCAAACGGACCGCAACGGAAAGCGATCTCTACGGATTGACACGCCACCCACTTCACCGAGCAGATCGTAGGAGCCTTCACCCAGAGCTCTTGCGAAATTCTTCAGAACGGGGGTCAGTCTTCCAGTCCCCCGCCATCATCAGGCGAGGTGTAGAGAACCGATGGGAAAGCGTGAGGAATGACTTCTTGCGTGGGGTTGGGTGAACTGAGGAATAGGATGCGAAAGTGCATGCCTGACTTCTTGAGGAAAAAAGGATTGGGGGCGGGGAGGAGCAGGCGGTCCACTTAGGAGGTCGGGTTGAACGTGTACACATACACTGTACGTCAGAACGATCCACGAGCACCAGGATCCTATGCCAGCACGGGAAAGTAGACGTATGACTTTGCAGGAACCTCTGAGGGAAAAGAATCTGAACACCTGAAACGAGCATGACTTTGTAACGCCCCTCCCCGCGCCCCCCTCCCTCCCACCGCCCCCCGACTTCCTTTCTGCCATCAGGGTGGTGTCCTGTGCGTATCTGAGGGGACTGATATTTCTCCCGGCGATCTTGACTCCAGCTCGCGCTTCATCCAGCCCAGCGTTTCTCATGATGTGTACTCAGCCTGTAGGTTACATAAGCAGGGTGGCGATAGACAGCCTTGATGGACTCCTTTCCCTATTTGGAACCAGCCTGTTGGGTTTCCATGTCTAGTTCTAACTGTAGCTTCCTGACCTGCAGAAATACAGATTCCTCCTTTTTTTTTTTTTTTTTTTTTTTTAAATTCCCTAACCTGGGTGAAAAGCGACAGAGACAGAGAGAAGACAGATGGAGGGACGGACGGACGGACGGACGGACGGACGGACGGACGGACGGACGGGCGGGCGGGCGGGAAAAAGACAGAAAGAAAAATAAAATAATGAAAGGACCTATACCGTTCCACCTGTTGCTTTCCAGATACAAAGAGAACACAGAGGACCGAAAGGACACAATGTGGAAACTGTGAATTTGGAAAGACGGACGTCCCCTTGGTCCCTTCGTACAACACCCCTGTCGGCAGAAGGCAATCCTTTCCCTTTTTCTCTCGATCTGGTCCTTCCAGACTTCGGAAACTCTCAGTGGAGGATTCTTATCTCCTTGGCGATCGTGATTGCCACGGGTTCCTTAGGGGCCCAGAGGGTCTTTCTGAGAAACGCGGGGACGCACTCCTGGAGACCCGGCTTCCGTCCCTGGGCCAGGAAGGCCTCCTGGAGAAGGACATGGCAACCCGCTCCAGGACCCGACCCTGACGTCTAGAAATCAGCCTCCTAGACTGCCTCTCCCTGCGCCGACTGGTGTCTCGAATCCGCTCCAGGGATGCACCTGTGTGTTTCCTTGGTTTCCCTACAAGTGCCTCTGAGGGGAAAGAAAATCCCCGATGGCTTGCACCCCAGGCCTGCTTTCCCGGACCCGTCCATCGACATCACGGCCTCCTGTAGAGGAGATACGATCGCCGACTCACTGAACGGAGGATCTGTGCTCAGAAACTCTTTCCAAGACATGGAGGCCCTACTAACGAACCTATTTCGTCCTTCCCTCCTTCTGGGTTTGTTTTTTTCTTTTTCTTTTTCTTTTTTTCCTTTCTTTCCTTTTTCTCCCCTGTTCCTCTCACGTCCGTGCACACGCATACGCACACGCACAACGTGCCGTCTCTCACGGACACGTGTACGCGCACGCGCTCACGCACACAGACACCAGCTCAGCTGTTCCTAGGTTCCAGGCGAGTGACAGAGGAGGGGAAACTGCGAGGGTTCGGACGGAGTAGGCCGCCGTCCCCACCCCACTCCAGCCCACCGCACGTGAACCTCCGTGCCCGATGGAGTGTTTTGGATTCGAGGGACTACAGAGCCGGCCGGCGCCAGAGGAACGCTCTGCCCCTCCCTCCTTTTCTGTCTCTCTGAAGGCTGAAAGAGATGGGAAGACCAGACCGCCTGACCTGCCTCTTGAGAAATCCGTATGCAGGTCGGGAAGCAACAGTGGGAACTGGACATGGACCGACAGACTGGGTTCCAGATTGGGAAAGGAGGACGTCAAGGCTGTATATTGTCACCCTGCTTATTTCACTTCTATGCAGAGGACATCGTGAGAAACGCTGGACTGGAAGACACGCAAGCTGGACTCAAGATGGCCGGGAGAAATAGCGATCCCCTCAGATATGCAGATGACACCACCCTTATGGCAGCAAGGGAAGAGGGGCTAAAAAGCCTCTTGAGGAAAGGGAAAGAGGAGAGTGAACACGTTGGCCTAAAGCTCCACATTCAGAAAACGAAGATCATGGCATGCGGTCCCATCGTGTCGTGGGAAAGAGATGGGGAACCGGTGGAAACAGGGTCAGACTTTATTTTGGGGGGCTCCAGAATCACTGCAGAGGGTGACTGTAGCCATGACGTTCAAAGACGCGGACTCCTGGGAAGAAAAGGGATGACCAACCTAGATAGCATCTTCCAAAGCAGTGACGTGACTTTGCCGACTAAGGTCCGTCTAGTCAAGGCTATGGTTTTTCCTTGCTCGTGGATGGATGTGAGAGCTGGACTGTGAAGGAGGCTGAGCGCCGAAGAATGGATGCTTGTGAACTGTGGTGTTGGAGAAGACTCTCGAGAGTCCCTTGGACTGCAAGGAGATCCAACCAGTCCATTCTGAAGGAGATCAGCCCTGGGATTTCTTTGGAAGGAATGAGGCGAAAGCGGAAACTCCAGTACTTTGGCCACCTCATGAGAAGAGGGGACTCGCTGGAAACAAACTCGGATGCTGGGAGGGATGGGGCGCAGGAGGAGAAGGGGACGGCCGAGGATGAGATGGCTGGATGGCATCACGGACTCGATGGACGTGAGTCTGTGTGAACTCCGGGAGATGGGGATGAACAGGGAGGCCTGGCGTGCTGCGATTCATGGGGTCGCAAAGAGTCGGACACGACTGAGCGACTGAACGGAACGGAACTGGAGGCAGGCAGGAATGAAAACCTCCTCCCACGGAGGGGAAGCTGTCAAGTGACGATGGCTGCCTCGACGCACGTCCACGATCCTCGCACGCATGAGCGGGGTTTCCTGGGTGACAAAACAGGAGGAGACTCCTTTGGCCTGACACGAGGCGAGTGTGTCCCTCGGCCACCCTCCCCACCCCCCAGCCCCCTTCCTCCGCACGGTGCCGAAAGGGGCAGTCTCAAGGTGGAGACATGGAATGGGGGGATGGGGATGGGGATGGGGATGGGGATGGGGATGGGGATGGGGATGGGAGGAGGGGTGCGTGGGTGGGGCGGATCACCATTCAATGGAGAGAAGCTCGAGGCGAAGTCAGAGGCTCTGACTTGACTGGAAAGCTTTCTGCATTTGAATGAAGCTATCGGACGAGGCCCTGCAGGGGGAGGGTGGGGGAGGGTGGCGGTGGGGCCCGCAGACAATAGCCCCTGCCTGCCTGCCGGCCTGCCGGCCTGCCGGCCTGCCTGCAGGCCGGCCTGCCGGGCTGAGGAGGCCCTCTGGCGGCGGCGGGGTCACGCTCCGGACTCCTGCAGCTCAACTCGATCCCTTCAAGGAAACTCCTGGGGTGACTCCTGTCCAGGGAATCATCCAAATGGGCCTGTTTCTGAAAAAGGCCCGAGTCACAGCTGTGACAGATTCTGTGGATCTCTTGACCCATGGATTGACCTGCACCCTCCCTCCCATCCTGTCAGATCCTTTCGACACGCTTGAAGAGGTCTTTGGCCTCGGCCCAGAAAACAGGCCAAGATAAACAAATACGTTTTGGTCTTTTTCTTTTCTTTTTTTTTTTTTTCTTTTGAACAGGGCGAAAACGATGCATGGCCGTGGATTGGAGAGAAGCCTGCTCCCCTCGCGCGCCTGAAGGCAGGGAGTTCTCAGCGGGACAGAAATGACATTCAGGGGACAGAAATGACATTCAGAAATGAACCGTTTAAACTTGGTGACTATGCCAGAACAAATAGTGACACCAAACTTTGATACAGTGCTGTGATTTCCTTCTGGGAGGTTTCAGACCCCTCTCTATTGACCTTTAAGTCGATCATCAGTGTGTTGTCCGTCTCACTGCGTCAAAGCCCCTGCTCCCATCATAACCTCACTGAGATCTGTGATTTCCACCCAATGGACAGAGTCATCACACGCTTAGCTCCACCCAGCTCGTCACGCAACAGCGTGGACGGGCAAGTGCGTGCGTGGGCGCGTGGGCAGGTGGGTGGGTGGGTGCGTGGCTGGGTGCCTGCGTGCGTGCGTGCGTGCGTGCGTGGGTGGGTGGGTGCGTCCGTGCGTGCGTCCCTGCGTCCCTGTGCCTTTCGCCTTTCAGATTATGAACCCCGCCCCCTCACCTCTCCCGCTCCCCCGCCCCCCCCCACTGCCTTGTCCTTTGCCTAGCTGTGTCTCTGTGCCACCCACCCTCCACCACACCCACAACCACAGGCGCACCACACACCACGCGCATACCCGCACACACACCCCGCCTGCACACAGCGCACACACACATCCCGACCCCAGACACATACACACACACACACACACACGCAGCACAGGCCGCACACCACACACTCCCCCCTACCCCCTACACACACACACACACACACACACACACACGCACACACACACACACACACACACACACACACTGCGTTGTCCTTTGCCTGGCTGTGTCTCTGGGCCACTGTCTCTGCACGCCCCACCCCCTTCCGGCCACGGCCACGCCCACACCCACAGGCGCATCCCACACGCACACACCCATGGTGCCCACCCGACACACACTCGGCCTCACGTGGAACCTATACACACACCACACACGTTACCCCTCCCCCCCACCCCCACCCCCACACACACCCACGCAGCACCACCTGCGCGTGCCCCAGACGCACCACCACACACCGCCTCCTGCCGGGGTCCAGCCCCGTCGGATCCAGGGAATTCGAAGGCGGGGACGGCGTTGGCGTCCTTGGATAAAGACATATTGAATGACAGAGATAGATAGAGAGAGATTAGAAACGGATCGTGTCGTAGGAAAATCAGTGGAGGAAAAGAGGCTGAATCACTTGGAATTCGGCCAGAGAAACGGGGAGCAAGAAAGAAAGAAGCGACGTGGGGGTATCCGTCTTTCCGGAAACGGATCCGATGTCTTTCGTGGTGGGTTTGCTTCTATCCCTCTTGTGACATATAGGGATGACTACAGAGTCACGTGGGGGCCGGGAGTCCCGACCTTTCTCAAAATCAGGTGCTTTCACATACATGTACGGGGGGGAAAAAAAAAAATGTCTTAGGGATAATGACATCATCTTCTGGCCCTGAGGCCTGCTGACGTGTGATGATCCTTTCTTTCTGATCCCCAAAACACTTACGTGTTCCGAGGGTGTTTTTTCTTAAACCGGGCACCACCCTCCAGATAAAGTGACATTCCTGTAGGGTGAGGGTGTCGTGAGTTCCAATCAAGAAAGGAACCGATTGAACCCCAAAGTTCACATGAGTCGTCTGAAAGGTGAATACTTATTTCCCCTAGATGCTAGTGATATTCACGATAAGGGCAGGGAACATGGAGATGGAGCAGCAACCATCAGCCCAACACATGAAAATCCTTTCCCCAATGTGGCCCTGAAGGTCTATTTAGTCTTCAGAGAGTGATCGAGTGACATGTTGACATAGCAAGGACCCAGGGATGGGTCGCAAAGGGCAGGGATCGATTCCCAAAGAGAACGTTCCTTCACTCAAAACGTCTAGGATTGCTCCCCTTCAAGACGACTCTCTTTCCTTTTCTACATTCCAACGACATGGATTCATCTATTCCCAGGTGCCTAAGGATATGGAGGCCTGGCGGCCATCATGGACTCGACCGTGAGAAAAGCCCTGTGCTCGCGAAGACTCTCCAGAGACTCCCAGACTCTCTGTGCTGTTTACGGTGGAGAGGGAGCCGACGCTCGTGTGCGTCGTGGCGGGAGGGTGGGTGACCCTGTCACGCGAGCTAGTCTGTCAGCAGAGAGGTTTGACCCGAGACGGCCTTGTCACACCCAGGGCCGGGAGTGAGCCGTCAGGATCGGCCCGACGCGTGAAACACCCTTCACCCACGTCATTCCTGACCAACCCACTAGACTCATCATTTCTAGGTAGACGCTGGCTTTGGGGGTAGATGCTCGGGAACGGGGGGTTTCCTGAGGCTTGATCACGCCTTTGCGTGTGCCAAGCCTCCTTCCTCGTGGCCTTTGCCGTGGGCGGAGTTCCTCGCGCTGGCCCCGGCAATTACAAGGAGACATGTTGTGTATAACTGTGTGATACTTTTTGTCTGGAAACTTTTTCAAAACCGTTTACTAAATGGATTGGAGAGAAACCTGCTCCCCTCGCGCGCCTGAAGGCAGGGAGTTCTCAGCGGGACAGAACCTGCCTTCACTTCTCAGGGGGACCGGGACAGTCCCCTCACCCCGTGCACCCCCAACCCCGAGCCCAGTCCCGTCCCCTCCCCTCCCCGCCCCACCCACCCACCCACGCACGCATGCACGCACCCACACACACACACCCACACCCACACCCACACCCACCCACCCACCCACCCACCCACACACACACACACACACACACACACACACACACACACACAGGCGCGCGCGCACGCTCACCCGGACCCGGCTCCCACCCCCATCTCCTCAACCTCACACCCCCCACCCCCCCCCCCACCCCACCCCACCCCACCGCTCCCCTCCCCTCCCCGGCGACGAGGGGGGCCCGGGGAGGGATGGCTGTCTCAGCCCTGGTTCTGAGATGTCCTTTGGGGAACCGCTCTAGGCCGAGACGCCAGCTTGCTGCCCTGCTGCTTGGTGTCCGTCTCCATCAGCCGTGTCCCCGAAAGGCACGTGAGCTCATGGACGACAAAGAGCGCACCCAGAAAACACCAAAGGGTCCTCCTGAACCCAACACGGCCATGTGTATGGATCCACGTAGAGGTCGTGGATCTCCCCATCGGATGCATGAATAGGATCCACACAGACTCGATTGTGTTTCCGCTTCGATGGGCTGCCCTATCCGGAGAGATCGCGTGGGTCAGCGAGCGAGCAAACACGGAAGGGAACGAACCCAAAACCGCGGCCAAGTCGAGGGAGTGCTGAGCCCGAGGAACTCGCCGATCCCGTGGCATCGTTTGCCATACACAGCCTTTCTCTACGGCAGAGGGAGATGTGGCATGGATCCCCGTGTGGGTCGTCCGTGCCCGAAACCACGCTGCGGAGAGTGGTCGTGTCTCATTCGAATTCTCTCTCAAAAGAGAAACCAGGTCCCATGATGGGATGGTATCTTTGAATGCAAAAGGGGATGACACGTGACAGGAAAATCAAAGTGGAGTCCGCATCGCCAAGAGAGCGCCCCAAAATAGAGAAGGGGAGGGCCATGGAGGAAGAGGTCTGTGTCTCGGTCTGGAAACTCGGAGCACCTCCTGGGGAACAGAGGCCTCCGGATCATCGAAACAGTGTTCCCGACATTCAAGACCCCCTATCACACACACCCTCCCCTTTCCCTACATCACTTGTGACAGTCTATCTACCCTGGAAGAAGAAACAGTTCCTTGTTTGCATGACAGTCCATCATCATTGCTCTCAGGTCGCTTTCCAACCTCACGGAGTTTCAGCTTTCTAAGCCCCCGACTCTTTCCTGGGCAACGTTCCCCCGGTTTTTATTCAAACCTGTGTCCCTGCATGGCCATATCGAAGACCCCCAAATAAAGCTTTCTTTTTCTTTCTTTCTTTCTTTCTTTCTTTTTTTTTTTTGGCGCAGCCGATACTGACTCTTCATGGAAAGACAAGAAAACTAGGTGATTTTATGTGTTTAACTTTCAGGTGTATTGAAATATCATTTCCTTCGTGAAGGACATATGACATCCTTCGTCCTCATGTGTACAGAATGGGGACAAGAGGCACCTGTATGTTGCCAAAGAAGAATGACCACCCAAGCGGTAGCTCATAGCTTTCTCACAAGCCACACAGATCATGACTGGATGTGAAAGAGAGGGAAGTCACTCGGTCGTGTTCGACTCTTTGCGACCCCACGGACTGTAGCCTACCAGGCTCCTCCATCCGTGGACAGTTCCAGGCAAGAATCCTAGAGTGGGTTGCCATTTCCTTCTGCCATTGGACGGGAGGAGAATGATTCATGTCCACTGTCATGGCAACTTTCTCAGATGATCATGCTGCTGCTGCTGCTGCTGCTGCTGCTGCTGCTGCTGCTGCTGCTGCTGCTGCTGCTGCTGCTGCTGCGTTGCTTTGGTCGTGTCCGAATCTGTCCGACCCCACAGACAGTAGCGCACTGGGCACCCCCGTCCCTGGGATTCTCCAGGCAAGAACACTGCAGTGGGTTGCCATGTCCGCCTCCAAGGCGTGAAAGTGAAAAGTGCAAGGGAAGTCGCTCAGTCGTGTCCGACTGTGAGCGACCCCCGTGGACTGCGGCCCACCAGGCTCCTCCCGTCCATGGGATTTTCCGGGCAAGAGGACTGCAGTGGGGCGCCATGGCCTTCTCTGAATAGTACCATACTATAATAATCATGCTGTTCCTTAGAATCACCGTGCTCTTTGTGACGTATACAGTATAGATGTACCTTATCCGTGAAGTCGTTTTTTGTTTTTTTCTTTCCCCCTTACATCAATGCAATATCTTCCCATTTCTCCCTCCCCCAGCCGTTCTGTGATGACCGTCTTCTTTCTTTCTTTCATTCTTTCTTTCTTTTTTGATGGCCATCCATGGCATGTAAGTGGCATGAGAAAGTCTTTTTCTTTCTCTACCTGACTGATTCATTTGGCATCACGCCCTAAGTCACATCCATGCTGTCACCAGACAAGAATGGGTTCGTTCCTGTGGCTCCATGGGACATCTGTTTCTACCTATCGATCGATCTCTATCTGGATCGTGTGTCTTCTTTCCCTCTTCTTCCCTTGATGGACACTCGGGCTGTTTCCCTCTCTTGACCCGTGTGACGGATGCTGCCGTGGACATGGGAGGAGTGCAGATCTCTCTCTGAGATTTAGATTCCGTGTCTCTTTTCTTGAGATGTCTACCCAGAAGTGAGAGTGCTGGAAAGATCGATCACGTCTCGACCACGACTCTTTTCGAAGTCCTCCTGAGGGGATCCAGGGAAGGAGCCATTCTTTTCCAATAGACGCCGTTGGAATACCAGTGCGACCGCACACGTCTTAGGGAAGACGGCGCGAACGCGATGGTGCCCGAGGGTGTGGCCGCAGGACGACTCCCCGGTGCCAGCTTTCCACGTCCACAAGCCCCCCGCGGTCGTCGGCAAGTCGTCCCATCCACACGGAGCCACGGTTTTCGTGGGCCGGGGTGGCCTGGGTGCCAGTCGATCCCCAGAGGAATGGAGCGATGACAGACTCCTTGGGGAACAGAGCAGAGAGACGTGGAATTCTTTCCACGAGACGAGTGCGGTGAGAAGAGAACGATGTGAAGTGGTGCCTGGGGAGCCAGAAAGAGTCGCCACAGGAAGGAAAACAGGTCAGACGAGAGGGGAGAAGGGTTCCAAGTGAGCGGAGCACAGCGGGGGAGACGGGCCCAGAAGATGCGAGCAGATGCTGGGGGCACGGCACGCCTGGACCCGTGAGCCCGCAGGGAGCCGAGAGGGATGGCCGTCCGCTGTCTGCAGGTCCGCGTGGGCCGATCTCCAGAGCCCGGACCGGGAAGGACTTCTTCACGAGAACAGGCACGCTCACGGTCCCCACGGGTCACGTCTCCACTGGGCTCTCAGCACTGGAGGGAGAGCTTCCCACACTTCCGATGGCACGGGGAGCTGCGGTTTCTTGATCTCATCTACCGCAGAGTCAGCGAGCTTCCCGAGGGATAGGATAGGACGAGGTATCGGCCGACGGCATCCCGTCCTAGACCCCGTACTGCTTTAAAACCATGGGGCGTCTCTGATTTCTGTGGGGGTGTGCTGTGTCTTCACTGCTGTGCCAGCCGTGCTCTCTCCGTGGAGGAGGGGGCCGCCCTGCGGTTGTGTGTCTGGGCTTCTCGTGGCTGTGGTTCCTCTTGGGGAGCGCGGGCACTGGGGCACGTGGGCTTCGGTGGCCGCTGGGTGTGGGCTCAGCGCTCGCAGTGGCCAGGATCCAGAGCACGGATTCCATCGGCGAGGCCTATGGGCTTCGTGGCTCTGTAGCACGTGGGATCTTCCCTGGCCGGGGATGAAACCCGTGTTTCCTGCGTGGGCACGGGATGGTTTCCTACGGAGCCGCCGGGGAAGCCCCCGTCCCAAACTCGAGATGGATATCCTGACGTCCCCCGCTTGGGATGGGAGAGTTTCTGAACGATCAGGCCCGGAGAAGGGATTGCATCGTGACGGCTTGACCTTCGTGTCTCACAAACCGGCACTCTTGCTGCTTCTTGAAGCGTCCTAGAGAAGAAGACATCGGATTCCACAGGAGATCAGCTCCTTTGACTAGCGTTGGCACGACGGCCACCACAAGGGGGACGGAGAAACACAACAGTTGGTTTCTTTTGGACGATGAGCCCCCCTCTGTGTGTGTGTGTGTGTGTGTGTGTGTGTGTGTGTGTGTGTGTGTGTGAGAGAGAGAGAGAGAGAGAGAGAGAGAGAGAGAGAGAGAGGGAGAGAGAGAGAGAGATGCCTTCGTGGTTCTAAAGCAAGAAGCACTGAGGAGTGAAGACATTCTTGAACTCACATAGTTTCCTTCATTTCAGTCGTGATGGTCCAGTGATTTTGGAGGACGACATGGAATGTTTCAGGGTAGATGCTTTTAGAAGGCTGTGAAGGGACTTCCCTGCCTGGTGGTCCAGTGGTGAAGGATCCACCTGCCGAGGAGGCAGGGGGACAGGGTGTTTTCCACCGAACCCCTGATCCGGGACGATGCCACAGGGCTCCGGGCAGGTTCGACACACACCTGCAGAACGGACGGTGCCAGGCGTGAAGGCGAGGGCCCACGGCCCGGGGACCCTGGACGAGGATGACTGACGCGGACGGACACTGCCGTCTCCGTCTCCGTGGAGGTGGGTTGTGGCCAGCACGCTCCTCTTGGGCAGGCTGTTCCTAGGACCGTTGGGGAGCGTGCGCGTGCATGGGAGGAGCAGGGGACCTGAGGGAACTCTCTATCCTCTCTGCTCCACGGGGTCCCCGGAACCCTCATCTGCTCAAAGAGAGGATTCGTCCCGTGGAAAGACAGACCCACACGCGAGTGAACCTCATTTCTGGTTCCCTTGGCTTCTGAAAGCGTGACGGTCAGGTGCATGCAACTCTCTGGCTTTCTGTTCTTCCCGAGATCCCGGCCTGCTCACTGGAAGGACACGAGGAGCCGGATGAGATCTCCCTCTGCACGGCGGTGGCTCCAGCGTGCGCACGTTTCGGTGGCTACGGCTTGTGGACATCGCCCCGGGAGCCGAAGCCCCGGTGTGACAGACGCCTGTTTCCACGACGGGTGAACAGTTCTCAGTGCGGGAAGCCCAATCCTTGCCCCTGCCTGTTCGATCTGCAGGGCCTCTGCAAAGGACACACGTGCCCGATCTCATGACCGATCCCCTTTTCGGAGCCAGCCCGGGGCGTCGTCTGTTTCCCGGGCCACAGGCACACACTGGCACTGGGGAGTTGTGTCGTTCCTCCTCCTCGTCCTCCTGCTCCTCCTCCTCGTCCTCGTCCTGCTCCTCCTCCTCGTCCTCGTCCTCCTCCTCCTCTCTGCCCCCACCCTTCCCCCCGCATGCAGGCTCCCCCACACCCCCGCCTGGCCCCGGCCCGTCCGGGTCTCCCCCACCCGCAGAAAAGGCCAGGAAACACATGGTCCCAGGACGACGCAGTCGAGAGAGAGCCAGTGGCAGTCCACTGGGATGCGGGGAGGAGACGCCTGAGCATACCTAGGCCAACACTGCCACCGTGTGGGGTGAGAGGCCGGTGCGAGGAGAGCTCAAGAGTTCAGAGGAGGAGGAAGAGGAGCAGGAGGGAGAGAGGGAGGCGGGGGTGGAGGGGAGGGCCAGGCTGAAGCTGTCTCGGGGCGATGACGTGGAAGAAAACGTTCCCCTTCAGAAGGGCGCTCCGAAGAGAGGAAGAGAGCGTTCCGGCGGGACCTTGAGAGCACCTTCAAGCTGGGAGCGGAGCGGAGCGGAGCGGGGCGGGGTGGGGTGGGGGAGGGAATCATCCAGACGTAGGAAAGACACCAGGCGCAGAAGGCGAGACCGATTCTTGACCAAAGGGAATCGGATGCTTTTCTGTCCATGTGTTCCATCCTCAGACTCTCATGGGAATCCAGCCAGCCAGCCAGCCAGCCAGCCAGCCAGCCAGCCAGCCAGCCAGCCAGCCACGATCGTGTCGCTCCTTTTCTGTTCTCTATGTGTTTCACGGCGAGTGACTGAGAGAGTCTTTCGATGGTTTGCTAGGATGTGTGAATGTCGTGAGACCACGGTACTTGTCAGCCGTGGATGAACAGAACGGCTTCAGCTTTCAGGGTGATCCTGAACTCCCACGCCAAGGGAGGCCCTGTGTGTCCCTGTGTGCTGGAGGACACCGTGCTACCCACATCTTGATCTTGGACTGAACACAACCACCGTGGGGAGGGTGTTCGTGGGTTGGCTTCCTTTCCTTTCCCTATGGCACTCACCTGACCGTCCTGTCCACTCTTTGGATCCTTGATCTCCCCCTCGCCCTCGAGGCCATCGGTCGGTCCTTTTCTTTCTCCTCCTCCTGCTCCCCGTCCTCCTACTCACCCTAGTATCTCTCCCCGCCTCCCCACTCCCCGCCCCCCCACACACACACACACACACACACACACACACACACACACACACACACACACACGCAAGTCCCGCTCTTCTCAAATGGACCTCTCGCTGACGGCCGACGTTTCCTTTCGCCTTCTTTCCTTCCTCCCGTCCTGCTTCCTTTCCCTTGTGTGTGTGTGTGCGTGTGTGTGTGTGTGTGTGTGTGTGTGTGTGTGTGTTTTGTTCCCCCGTTCCTTTTCAGCTGCACCGACGATGTTTTCGAGTGCAGCGCATGACACAGAGATCACCAGGATGCATCTAGTGAGGGACCGTCCGTCACCACTCGGTGTCACGGCGGACGACGTTTGGTGTCGCGACGTGCCCGTGACGCCTGGATTCCCTAAGGGGCAGGTCGCCCCGCTTCCTCTGTCTCCCTCACCAGGGGCGCTCGTTCACTCGTTCTCTCCCCCACCCCGCCCCCCGCCACCGTTTCCCCCGCTCCCTCCTCTGGCCACCCCTCATGTGTTCCGCGGTGGTCTCTTAGGAGCCTGTTTCTCTTGGGTTCTGTTGTGTTCACGGTGTCTCGTTTGGTAGGTACTGCATGGAAACGACGGCTCTGAGGTATTTCATTCAGCATCATCCCCTCTAAAGGTCTCTCCGAGTTCCTGCAGACTGTGAGATTTCATTCCCTTCGGGTGGTTGAGTCCCATTCCTCTGTGTGTGTGTGTGTGTGTGTGTGTGTGTGTGTGTGTGTGTGTGTGTGTGTGAGTGAATGAATAGATACAGGCGTAGGCACACAGACAGAGAGCTCTCTCCTTCTGTGTGTACGGATGTCTACCTAGGTATGGGGGGTCGATCCCACACATACACACGTCCGTATCTTCTTTGTCCCCTCCGTGGGCACTCCGTGGAGTGGCTGGGTTGGGTCGAAGGGGGACTCTTTGGTGGAGTGTTCCGAGGGAATCACAGGACTCTTTTCCCTAGGGATGTGGTTTCTCTCTCTGGGAGGCCCCAGGGGATGAGATGTGATCTCTCTGAGTCCGCCCACATGTTCCTCAGCGGCAGAAAAGGCGCGTTCGATCGATCAGGAGCCACTGTCTTCTGATGTGTCCAACTTGCTGTCGCGATGGCGATTCCAGCTCCTGGGCCTTTCCCCTCCGAAGGAGAAGGATCAATGTCCAGATGAACGCCCCGGGGTGCTTCCGTGAGCCCGCCCCCACCCCCAGCAGCCCCAGCCCAGCCCAGCCCAGCCCTGCCGCTGATTTGTTGTCTCCCTTGTGCTTCTGGGTGTCTGTCTGTTCTCCCTTTCTTTGGAAGGAAGGTGTCTGCTCGGGGCCCCCTGCCTGCCCACTTCGCTCATCGGGGGTTGTTTCCCTTTTGGAGGCTGAGTTGTCTGACGCCTCGATCAGTTTTGGACAGAAAAGCCCCTTTTGCAAGATGCTTGCGCTTTCCCCGTGTATACCCCCCCCCCCCACACACACACACGGATGTGTGTTTCCGTCCGTGTGTGTCTGTGAGTATCTATATGTACATAGATACACCCATAGATACTCACACGCGCGCACGTAGACATCGACACAGACACGTGGGTATCTGTGCACTTAGGCACGTGTACACGGACTTCTATGGACGTGTGCGGATACACACGCACGTTCGCATATGCGTTTCCGTGTGTGCACATCTATGCACATGCATCTGCGTGTAGGCACTCTGGACGCCCCCGGGCGCCTGTATGTGCGTACGTGCACGCACGTCTACTTATATAGACGTGTGCGTATCCCGACACATACACACTCGGACGTCTGTGTGGACCTCCAGACGCGATCCGTAGACGTCTCTGGATGTGTCCGTATGCGCGTATGCATGTGTGCATACACGTGTGCATACACACACGAGGACAGATGCGCCTATGGAAGCACGCACGCACGTGTACGCGTATACGTGCACCCACACCTGTGCGTATACATCACACGTATACACACGTGTGCATCTGTACGCGTGGACACGTCCGCCTTGATTTGTACGTATGTGTCTATGGATCCCGACGTATCTGCACATATGAGCATGTGTATCCGTACCTGTGTATATCCGCGTACGTCTGCGTATATATGCCTGAGTCTACGTGTATACACGCAAGCATACACGCACAGTAGAAACGCCTAGGCACACACGGGCGCACACAGACACATGCGTGTTTGTGAGCATGCCCTTCGAACGTGTTTGTCCATACCCATGGGTGCGCGTATATATAGGCGCGAATATGCGTGCGTATACATATGGACGCGCGGATACGCACATGTGTATGCGTTCTCCCTCCCCCTCCCCCTCCCCCCCCTCCCCCTCCCCTCCCCTCCCCTCCCCTCCCCTCCCCTCCCCTCCCCTCCCCTCCCCTCCCCTCCCCCTCCCCCTCCCCCTCCCCCTCCCCCTCCTCCTCTCCCTCTCCCTCTCTCTGACTTTTAAGCACCCGGAGCCCTTCTATGACTTGACTTTCCTGCCTGGTGGTTTTGTTTCGTTTCCTTTCTGATCGACTTCACAAAGTTATTTATTCATTTAACTGGCTGTTGTCATGGAACACGGGGTTTATGGAGTGGATCCCTATTGACTCGGTCCGGTCCTCCTCACCTCCACGCCCCTCAGCCGCCCCACCCCCACCCCCCGCCCCCCGCCCCCGCCCCCGCCCCCCAGCCCCACCCCCCACCCCCGCCCCTCCCAACCCCCACCCCCGCAGCCCTGCCACCCCAGACCTCCCGCCCGCCCTCCCGCCTGCCTGCCATTCTGGTGTTTGTGGCCAGTTCAGTTATTTTGAAATCCATGTTCTCCTGACCTCAAGTGCACTTTCCCCACCCACCGGCGCCTGCTTGGGTTTGTTGTCTTCGGACTTTGTCACGGTCTCTACCCAGGTTGAGTTGTGTCTTCTCTTGGTGGGGGTTCCGAGTGTGTCTCCTCCTTTTCCTTTCTTGCTCCTGGGCTTGCTTGTCTGCGTCTGCTTTCCAAAGTCCTGCTTTGTTCTCCGAGCAGCGCTCGCCTTGGTTTCGCTTTGCCGGCCCCTCCCTCCCTCCCTCCCTCCCTCCCTCCCTCTCTTTCGGGGGAGGGGGGGCCGGGGGAGTCTGCGATGCCGCTCGCTGGTGCCCCTCTCTCCGCCGACCCCGCCCCGAGCCCCCACCGCCCGCCGGCGTCTCCGTGGAATGTCCCCCCAGCACCCCGGAATCGCGTGGGGGAGTGAGTCTCCTTCGTGGCAGCCTCCTGAGGAGATCCTTCCCAGCGTGTCTCCCTTCCTCTGCGGCCGGGGTCGCGTCGCGTCGCGTCGCTCGGCGGCGGAGGCTCCGGGCCGAGCTCGGGCGTTTGGGCGGCCGGCGCGGTGGCGTCCCCGGCGGCCGGCGACAGCCACCCGTCCTCGGGACGTTCGAGTCGCTTGTCGGGAGCCACCTGGCGGCCGCTTGTATATTGTCCCTCCCTTCTGGAGCTTCGGCGAGGCCTCCTTCAGGAGGATTGTGACTCAGCCTCTGGGCCCGAGGCAGAGCTCTCAGACACCGGCGACGCTGGCGGCGACAGTCCCGGTGGCGCCGAGGCCTAGGGACAGTCCTGCTGTCGCCGGAGATTGGTTCTCTAGGTTTCTGAGGAGGGTGACCGTCGCGGCGCACCGCAGCCGGCTTGCGGGGCGGCCTGACCGGGTCGACCAGCATCTCCCCGTGCCCCTGCGGCCGCGGAGACGGACCGCCCGGACCCTACCTGGGCCGGGCCGCCGCGGTGGGCAGGGAGAGGGTCTTCCCTGCCCGGAGCGCCTGGACTCGGGCTCGGCGGTCCGGACTCCTCCTGGGCCGCCCTCAGGAGCGTGTGCTTCGCCCTCGGCCCCGCTCCGGAGGTGGGGACCGGCCCGGACGGTGGCTTGGAGGTCGCCGGAGGGCGCGCCTGGGTCCGGGCCCTCGGGTCCTTCCTGCCCGAGGTGTTTTCCGCGTCGCGCTCCGGAGGTGGGGACCCGAGGGTTGACCGGGGGAGGCGCGTGTGCGGTCCCCCCCGTGGGGTCCGGTCGCCCGAGGCGTCTCCCGGCACCCATGCTTTCTCTTTGTCAAAGTCCTGACGGGTCCGGAGACGTGGATGGACCGGACCCTGCTTCCGCGGGTGGCCGGGGAGGGCGCGCTCGACCCTCCGGCGTGCCCTCGTGGGTCTCGGTCGTCGGACGCGACTTTGGCTCACCCCTCTCCGACTCCCTGAATCCCAGTCAGTCGGGAGGTGGGGACCGGCTCGGGCCGTCCTGGGTGCCCCGTCTAGGACGGTCTGGGCCCCGGGCGCGGTCCCTGGTCGGGGCCCGCTCGTCTCGTGGGAAGCGCCTCGCTGACGGGTCTGTCTTCTGTGTTCCTTTTGCACATCGAAGCCAAATCCCCGTCCGGAGACACGGACGGGCCGGTCCCCCTACCCGCGTGGGTGAAGCGGGGAGGGCGTCCTCGGCCAGCTCCCCCTCTCTCGGTGTCCGCGCCCCCACCCCCACCCCTTTTGCCACCACGCGCCCCTCCCCCCCCCGGTCGACCAGATGACCCCCCGCCCCCCCCCGCCCCCCCCCCCCCCCCCGAGAGCTCGGGGCCTGGTGTGTATGGGGCAGTGTTGGGGACAGGTGGCCGGGACAAGGTTCCGGGGGCCCTCCCTGCGAGTCGTAGATGGGCTCCTCTGTCGCCTGCTGTCATTTCGTCGCCCTTAATAGGCCTTTTTTGCCACCAGGTAAGTGCTGACACGGCCTCCTTTGGTGTTTGCCACCGAGGACTGTGGGTCTCTAGACGCACGCGGGGCTCTGGGCTTCTGGGCCGCCAGCTGGTGCCCGGTTCGTCCCTTGCCGCTGGAGCCGCCCGCCTGGGCCTGTGCGCCGGCTCCTGTGTGGTGTCGTCTGGCTGACCCGACCCACGGTGCCACCTCCGGTCTCTGGGCGACCCGAGGGTGGCGGGGCGAGGTGGCGCGGGTCTTCTACCCTGGGCGCCCCTCGCCCCCGCTGTGGGCACCTGGGGGCGGCTGGGACGACCCCCGCCCTGTGGGCTCCGTGTCAGGTGTTCTCCTCTTGGGGTCGTTGGCCGCTCTCGCCTGAGGCGAGGTGGGGGGGGATGGAGGTTGCCGGCGAGGCTTAAAACGGGCCCCTCTGGTGACTGTCCTCGCCGTGCCTCCCCCCGCCCCACCTTGGCTCCACGGATCGATGTGGTGTGGTCGTGTTCTCCCGGGCCGAGCCTAAGCCGTGCCAGACGAGGGACGGGCGTTCCCAGTGAGCGTGTCCGCTCTTCTCGGTCTGTCCGCGGGGCCCCTCGCTTGTCTTCCCCCCCGCTGCCCATCAGGGAGGGTGAGGAAGGCAGGGGTTGGGTGTGTGGCCTCTGGCCCTGACCTTCGGTCTCCTGCTGTCCCTTGCCTCGGGGCGTCAGTGGGCGCCGTTGGTCTTCTGACACAGCAGATTGCTCCCGCTTCGCCTTCTCGGCGTGTGCCCGGCGAGCGGCCCTCCCTGTGGCGGGGAGGGCTGTGCCGCCGCCGCCGCGCTGCGCGCCCCACGCGGGTGTGTGAGCGTGCCTCGTGTGACCCTCGGCGGTGCCCCTGGAGCGCTCCAGGTCGTCCCTCAGGTGCCTGAGGCCGAGCGGTGGTGTCGTTTCCCTCAACCCGGTGTCCCCCTCGGGTCCCCGCCACGGTGGCGTGGGTGTCTCGAGAGTGGCTCTCTTTTTTGGGGGGGGGTCGAGGCGGTAGGGAGAGGCGTGCCTGTTCCCCTCGTCGTGGAGGCCTTGGTGGATGAGGCCTTGCGGGGGGGCGGGACGCGCGGGCTCTGCTCTGGCCCTGACCGCGCACACGCTCGTGTGTGGCGGTCCGCTTCCCTGTACCGCAGACCCCTCCCGCCCAGCTGAGGTCTGGTGGCTGGCGGAGCGCCTCCGTGGGCCCGAAGGTGAGACGGTCCGGGGGAGGGACGGCGCGCC
>NC_091248.1:135660000-135722500 GCF_042477335.2 Ovis canadensis
TCCTCTTGACCTCTGAGTTGGTTGTTGGATTGATGTCTTCTCCGGGTTCTAGTTGGCCTCGTTGGGCTGAGCTGCCAGATGGACCCGCTCTCTGACATGTGCGTTTTCTCTTTAGACGCCTTGAGCTTGTTGCTTTAGGTTATGTGTGTGATGAGTGCAAGCTTTTGCTTTCTGTTTCATCGCCACAATATCAATGCATATTTCTTTTTCTTTTGATGGAATGCGTGTTTCTACCATGAACGTCTCTGTTTCTTTGTCCCATTGTTGGACGTTATTTTTGCTGAAAGGTCTGTCCGTCTGTCCGTCTGTCCGTCTGTCCGTCTGTCCGTCCGTCCGTCCGTCCGTGCGTGCGTGCGTGCGTGCGTGCGTGCGTGGGCGGGCGGCTGGATGGCTGGCTGGCTGGGCGCGCGGGTGGGCGCGCGGGTGGGCGCGCGGGTGGGCGCGCGGGTGGGCGCGAGCGTGCTGTGGGCGGGCGCGCGGGCGGGCGCGAGGGCGGGCGCGCGGGCGGGCGCGAGGGCGGGCGCGAGGGCGGGCGCGAGGGCGGGCGCGAGGGCGGGCGCGAGGGCGGGCGCGAGCCTGCTGTGGGCGCGCGGGCGCGCGGGCGCGCGGGCGGGCGCTTTGTGTGCGTGGGTGGTGCGTGCATGAGTGTGTCCGTCTGTGCGTCCCCTGTGCCTTTCACCTTTCAGATTTCGAACCCCGCCCCTCACCTCTCCTGCACCCCCGCCCCACCTCCCACACACACACTGCCTTGTCCTTTGCCTAGCTGTGTCTGTGTGCCACGCCTGTCCCCTGGGACACCCACAACCACAGGTGCACCCCACACACCGCACGCATGCCCGCACACACACCCCGCCTGCACACGCCACACACCACACACTCCCCTCCCCATTCCCACCACCACCCCCCCCCCACTACGTTGTCCTGGGCCCGGCTGTGACTCTCCGCCTCGCCTCTGTCTCTGCCCACACACCACATGCTGAGGCCACACACACCCAGCCCCGCCCTCAACGCCACAATCACCGCCCCCCATCCCCCCCCCCACCCCGGCCCATAAACTCCCCGTGACCACCGCACACACCACGCCCCTGTACACTTCCCGCCACCCCCACCCCCACCCCCACCCCCACCCCCACCGCCACCTCCACCGCCACCCCCACCCACACACACTGCCTTGTCCTTTGCCTAGCTGTGTCTCTGGGCCTCTGTCTCTGCGCCACCACCCGTCGCACCCACAGGCCACACCCACACCCACACCCACACCCACAGCGGCACCCTACACACACCACACGCATACCCGCACGCACACCCCGCGTGCACACCGCGCGCACACACATCCGGACCCCAGACACACGCACACCCAGCCGTTTCGCACCCCACCCGCACACCCCGCACACCACACACTCCTCCCCTCCCCCGCCTCCAACCCCCCACCACACACACACACACACACACACACACACACACACACTGCGTTGTCCTTGGCCTGGCTGTGACTCTCCCCATCTCCTCTGTCTCTGCCCACACACCAAATGCGTAGACACACCCACCCCCCCCCCGCCCCCAACGCCACACACACACCCCTTGCCCATAAACACCCCAACCCCCGCACACACCGCGGCCCCACACATACCCCGCCCCCCCACCTGTCTCGCACCCCCCTACCCACACACACACTGCATTGTCCTTTGCCTAGCTGTGTCTCTGCGCCAAACCCCCTCCACCACAACCACAGGCGCACCCTACGCACCCCACGAGTACCGGCGCACACACGCCCAGCCTGTTCGCACCCCGCCCGCACACGCCACGCACCACACATTTCCCCCCCGCCCCCCCCCAACCACCACCACCAGACACACACACACACTGCGTTGTCCTCGGCCTGGCTGTGATGCTCCACCTCTCCTCTTCTCTCGCTGTGCCCACACACCACATGCGGAGGCCACACGCATCCCATCCCCCCTGCCGGTAAACACCCCGAGACGATGGCACACAACACGCCCGCGCACACATCCCGCTCCTCCACCCCTCCTGCACGCCCCCCCCCGCCCCCCCCCCCCCCACACACACACCCAGCCTTGTCCTTTGCCTAGCTGTGTCTCTGGGGAGAAATACGTATGAACCTTTCAGATGAATCATGTGAACCTTGAGTGACATCAATGCCTTTCTTGATTGGAACTCACGACACCCTCACCCTTTAGGAATGCAACTTTATCCGGAGGGTGGTGCCTGGTTGAAGAAAAAAACACCCTTGGAACACATGAGTGTTTGGGGGATCAGAAGAAAGGATCGTCACACGTCAGCAGGCCTCGTGGCCAGAAGATGATGGAAAAACCCTTAAGACCTTCTTTGGATGGAAAGCACCTGATTTTGACAAAGGTCAGGATTGCTGACCCCCGCGTTGACTCTGGATTCATCCCTATGTGTCACAAAAGGTTAGAAGCAAGCCTACAAAACAAAGGCATGGGATCCGTTTCTGGAAAGACGGATTCCCCTGTGTCGTTTCTCTCTTGCTCCCCGTTTTTCTGGCTGAATTCCCATCTGCAGCGTGGATGTGATTCCACGTCCACCAAGTGATTCAGCCTCTTTTTCGCCACTCATATTTCCTACGACACTATCCGTTGCTAATCTCTCTGTGTATCTATAACGAATTAAATGTTTTCCTAGGACGCCGATTCCATCCCCACCCTCGAATCACCCTGGATCCACCAGGGCTGGACCCCGGCGTCGGTCGGCCGGTCGGTCGGTCGGTCGGTGCGTGCGTGCGTCGGTGGGTGCGGGCGTGCGGTCGAGAATGCTCCCCCTCCCCCTCCCCCACCCCCGTCCGTCTGTCCGTCCGTGCGTCCGTCGTACCTCGCCCAGAGACGTTCCCGCGAAGTGTTGGCGTGTCCCGCTTTCCTGTCCGCCTCGGTGACTGAGCGGAGAAACTGCGCCCTAGGATGGCCCCCCACCCCCACCCCCCCGCCCCCCGCCCCCCGCCCCCGGCCCCGTCTGGCAACGAGTCCCTGCTGGTCTCCCTCGGAGCTTCTATGCTGCGGCCGGCTCTCTGGACAGTGCGTTGGCTGTCGGGCGCCACCTGCCTGTCGGTCGCTTTTTTAGATGGCCCTGCGGGGGGACCACGGAGGGAGCGGGCCGGGCCGGCCAACTCTTGAATGCCCTGGGGCTGTGGAAGGAGGCTCTGCGGGAGCGGCACCTTGGGCCAGAGGTCCATGGGGAGCCACACTTGGGCTTTTTTGCTTGGGATGGGAAATCTCCTTTGGGAAACTTGATTGATTTGGAGAACAGCTATTGGAACCCCAGGGAGGTGACTTTTGGGGGGCTTGTCTCCCCTGGCATGGGGGGAAATCTTCCTTCTCCCGCCAAGGATTTCAAACAGAGCCGCGACAGATCACACGGATCCACTTGCTCCAGTCAGGTTCAGGGGCAGAACGCGAGGACCCAACCTGGCCTGGTGACAGCAAGTCGCGAACAACCCCCCCCCCCCAACTCGGAACACTCCCCTGTCTGCCTGGCCAAAGACAAGTGCTGGCTGGTGGGGGCAGACTCACATTTCACGGGAGTGGTCTTGATCGCGGAGGTGCTGAATGAGCTCAGAAAACACAAGCAGATGATGCGGGATATCCATCCACGCACGTGATCCTTTGCCTGACTGGATCTGTCTCTGCCCGCCCACCACACACACCACACGCAGACCACCCCCCCCCCCCCACACACACACACACCGTGCCCATACCACACACCCACTGCGTTGTCCTTTGCCTGGCTGCGACTCTCTGCCTCTGTCTCTGCCCGCACCACCCACAGGAACACCCTACACACCACACGCATACCCGCACACACACCCCGCCTGCACCCAGCGCGTGCACACACACACATCCCGGAGCCCCCCCCCCCCCCCCGCCGCCATGCACACACGCGCACACATACCCCCAGCCCGTACGCACCCGGCCCACACACGCCACACACTCCCCCCGCTCCCCCATACACACACACACACACACTGCATTGTCCTTGGCCTGGCTGTGGCTGTCTCCCCCTCCTCTGGCTCTGCCCACACACCATATGCGTAGCCACACCCACCCCACCCCCCCACCCCCCACCCCCGTCCATAAACCCCACACCCCCGCACACACCACGCCCCCCACACATACCCCGCCTCCCCCACCTATCCCGCACCCCCGCCCCCCCCACACACACACACTGCCTTGTCCTTTGCCTAGCTGTGTCTCTGGGCCTCTGTCTCTGTGCCCCCACACCCACACCCACACCCACAGCGGCACCCTACACATCACACGCATACCCGCACACACACCCCGCCTGCACACTGCGCACACACACATCCACCCAGACACACGCACACCCAGCCCGGCGTCACACGCCACACACCACAAACTCCCCCCCTCCCCTCCCCCCTCCCCTCCCCCCACACTGCGTTGTCCTTGGCCTGGCTGTGACTGTCCCCCCCCTCCTCTGTCTCTATCCACACACCACATGCGTAGCCACACTCCACCCCCCCCGCCCCGCCCCAGCGCCGCACACACACACACACACACACCCCAGCCCCCATAAACACCCCACGCCCGCACACACCACGCCCCCACACATACCCTGCCCCCCACCTCTCCCGCCCCCCCCCCTCCACCACACACACACTGCCTTGTCCTTTGCCTAGCTGTTTCTCCGCGGCACCCACCCCCCCCACCCGCCACACCCACAACCGCAGGCGCACCCTACACACCACAGGCATACCCGCACACACACCCCGCCTGCACACAGCGCACACACACATCCCGACCCCAGACAACCACACACCCACACACCCCACCCCCCCCCCCACACACACACACCCAGCCCGTTCGCACCCCGCTCGCACAGGCCACACACCACACACTCCCCCCTACCCCCTACACACACGCACACTGCGTTGTCCTTTGCCTGGCTGTGTCTCTGGGCCACTGTCTCTGCACGCCCCACCCTCTTCTGGCCACGGCCACGCCCACACCCACAGGCGCATCCCACACGCACACACCCATGGTGCCCACCCGACACACACTCGGCCTCACGTGGAACCTATACACACACCACACACGTTACCCCTCCCCCCCACCCCCCACCCACCCACCCCCCACACACACCCACGCAGCACCATCTGCGTGTGCCCCAGACGCACCACCACACACCGCCTCCTGCCGGGGTCCAGCCCCGTCGGATCCAGGGAATTCGAAGGCGGGGACGGCGTTGGCGTCCTTGGATAAAGACATATTGAATGACAGAGATAGAGAGAGATTAGAAACGGATCGTGTCGTAGGAAAATCAGTGGAGGAAAAGAGGCTGAATCACTTGGAATTCGGCCAGAGAAACGGGGAGCAAGAAAGAAAGAAGCGACGTGGGGGTATCCGTCTTTCCGGAAACGGATCCGATGTCTTTCGTGGTGGGTTTGCTTCTATCCCTCTTGTGACATATAGGGATGACTACAGAGTCACGTGGGGGCCGGGAGTCCCGACCTTTCTCAAAATCAGGTGCTTTCACATACATGTACGGGGGGGAAAAAAAAAATGTCTTAGGGATAATGACATCATCTTCTGGCCCTGAGGCCTGCTGACGTGTGATGATCCTTTCTTTCTGATCCCCAAAACACTTATGTGTTCCGAGGGTGTTTTTTCTTAAACCGGGCACCACCCTCCAGATAAAGTGACATTCCTGTAGGGTGAGGGTGTCGTGAGTTCCAATCAAGAAAGGAACCGATTGAACCCCAAAGTTCACATGAGTCGTCTGAAAGGTGAATACTTATTTCCCCTAGATGCTAGTGATATTCACGATAAGGGCAGGGAACATGGAGATGGAGCAGCAACCATCAGCCCAACACATGAAAATCCTTTCCCCAATGTGGCCCTGAAGGTCTATTTAGTCTTCAGAGAGTGATCGAGTGACATGTTTACATAGCAAGGACACAGGGATGGGTCGCAAAGGACAGGGATCGATTCCCAAAGAGAACGTTCCTTCACTCAAAACGTCTAGGATTGCTCCCCTTCAAGACGACTCTCTTTCCTTTTCTACATTCCAACGACATGGATTCATCTATTCCCAGGTGCCTAAGGATATGGAGGCCTGGCGGCCATCATGGACTCGACCGTGAGAAAAGCCCTGTGCTCGCGAAGACTCTCCAGAGACTCCCAGACTCTCTGTGCTGTTTACGGTGGAGAGGGAGCCGACGCTCGTGTGCGTCGTGGCGGGAGGGTGGGTGACCCTGTCACGCGAGCTAGTCTGTCAGCAGAGAGGTTTGACCCGAGACGGCCTTGTCACACCCAGGGCCGGGAGTGAGCCGTCAGGACACGTGAAACACCCTTCACCCACGTCATTCCTGACCAACCCACTAGACTCATCATTTCTAGGTAGACGCTGGCTTTGGGGGTAGATGCTCGGGAACGGGGGGTTTCCTGAGGCTTGATCACGCCTTTGCGTGTGCCAAGCCTCCTTCCTCGTGGCCTTTGCCGTGGGCGGAGTTCCTCACGCTGGCCCCGGCAATTACAAGGAGACATGTTGTGTATAACTGTGTGATACTTTTTGTCTGGAAACTGTTTCAAAACCGTTTACTAAATGGATTGGAGAGAAACCTGCTCCCCTCGCGCGCCTGAAGGCAGGGAGTTCTCAGCGGGACAGAACCTGCCTTCACTTCTCAGGGGGACCGGGACAGTCCCCTCACCCCGTGAACCCCCAACCCCGAGCCCAGTCCCGTCCGCTCCCCTCCCCGCCCCACCCACCCACCCACGCACGCACGCATGCACGCACCCACACACCCACCCACCCACCCACACACACACACACACACCCACGCAGCACCACCTGGGCGTGCCCCAGACGCACCACCACACGCCGCCTCCTGCCGGGGTCCAGCCCCGTCGGATCCAGGGAATTCGAAGGCGGGGACGGCGTTGGCGTCCTTGGATAAAGACATATTGAATGACAGAGATAGAGAGAGATTAGAAACGGATCGTGTCGTAGGAAAATCAGTGGAGGAAAAGAGGCTGAATCACTTGGAATTCGGCCAGAGAAACGGGGAGCAAGAAAGAAAGAAGCGACGTGGGGGTATCCGTCTTTCCGGAAACGGATCCGATGTCTTTCGTGGTGGGTTTGCTTCTATCCCTCTTGTGACATATAGGGATGACTACAGAGTCACGTGGGGGCCGGGAGTCCCGACCTTTCTCAAAATCAGGTGCTTTCACTTACATGTACGGGGGGGAAAAAAAAAAAAAGTCTTAGGGATAATGACATCATCTTCTGGCCCTGAGGCCTGCTGACGTGTGATGATCCTTTCTTTCTGATCCCCAAAACACTTATGTGTTCCGAGGGTGTTTTTTCTTAAACCGGGCACCACCCTCCAGATAAAGTGACATTCCTGTAGGGTGAGGGTGTCGTGAGTTCCAATCAAGAAAGGGACGGATTGAACCCCAAAGTTCACATGAGTCGTCTGAAAGGTGAATACTTATTTCCCCTAGATGCTAGTGATATGCACGATAAGGGCAGGGAACATGGAGATGGAGCAGCAACCATCAGCCCAACACATGAAAATCCTTTCCCCAATGTGGCCCTGAAGGTCTATTTAGTCTTCAGAGAGTGATCGAGTGACATGTTGACATAGCAAGGACACAGGGATGGGTCGCAAAGGACAGGGATCGATTCCCAAAGAGAACGTTCCTTCACTCAAAAAGTCTAGGATGGCTCCCCTTCAAAACGACTCTCTTTCCTTTTCGACATTCCAACGACATGGATTCATCTATTCCCAGGTGCCTAAGGATATGGAGGCCTGGCGGCCATCATGGACTCGACCGTGAGAAAAGCCCTGTGCTCGCGAAGACTCTCCAGAGACTCCCAGACTCTCTGTGCTGTTTACGGTGGAGACGGAGCCGACGCTCGTGTGCGTCGTGGCGGGAGGGTGGGTGACCCTGTCACGCGAGCTAGTCTGTCAGCAGAGAGGTTTGACCCGAGACGGCCTTGTCACACCCAGGGCCGGGAGTGAGCCGTCAGGATCGGCCCGACGCGTGAAACACCCTTCACCCACGTCATTCCTGACCAACCCACTAGACTCATCATTTCTAGGTAGACGCTGGCTTTGGGGGTAGATGCTCGGGAACGGGGGTTTCCTGAGGCTTGATCACGCCTTTGCGAGTGCCAAGCCTCCTTCCTCGTGGCCTTTGCCGTGGGCGGAGTTCCTCGCGCTGGCCCCCGACGGCCTCCCCCCACCCCCTCCGCCCCCACTGTGTGCGTCCCTGTCCCTCTCTTTCTCTTTCCCTTCCTCGCCGTCCCTCTGCCCCTCCCTCCCCTGCCTCCCCCTTCCCAGGACAGGGTGCCTTTCGGATGAGTCTGCCTGTTGTGCGGACACCCTTGACGTGACGATGGCTACGGTCTGACCTGTCACGCCTGTCACCTGGGGCGGCGGGGTGGGGTGGTGGTCAGACATGCTTGGGATGCTAGGGATAGCTTTCTCTGTGGAAGGTGGAAGCCTCCCTTCCGTCCCTCGCTGCAGACAAGCAAACGTACCGCGACGGAAAGCGATCTCTACGGATTGACACGCCACCCACTTCACCGAGCAGATCGTAGGAGCCTTCACCCAGAGCTCTTGCGAAATTCTTCAGAACGGTCAGTCTTCCAGTCCCCCGCCATCATCAGGCGAGGTGTAGAGAACCGATGGGAAAGCTTGAGGAATGACTTCTTGCGTGGGGTTGGGTGAACTGAGGAATAGGATGCGAAAGTGGATGCCTGACTTCTTGAGGAAAAAAGGATTGGGGGCGGGGAGGAGCAGGCGGTCCACTTAGGAGGTCGGGTTGAACGTGTACACATACACTGTACGTCAGAACGATCCACGAGCACCAGGATCCTATGCCAGCACGGGAAAGTAGACGTATGACTTTGCAGGAACCTCTGAGGGAAAAGAATCTGAACACCTGAGACGAGCATGACTTTGTAACGCCCCTCCCTCCCACCGCCCCCCGACTTCCTTTCTGCCGTCAGGGTGGTGTCCTGTGCGTATCTCAGGGGACTGATATTTCTCCCGGCGATCTTGACTCCAGCTCGCGCTTCATCCAGCCCAGCGTTTCTCATGATGTGTACTCAGCCTGTAGGTTACATAAGCAGGGTGGCGATAGACAGCCTTGATGGACTCCTTTCCCTATTTGGAACCAGCCTGTTGGGTTTCCATGTCTAGTTCTAACTGTAGCTTCCTGACCTGCAGAAATACAGATTCCTCCTTTTTTTTTTTTTTAAATTCCCTAACCTGGGTGAAAAGCGACAGAGACAGAGAAGACAGAAAGAAAAATAAAATAATGAAAGGACCTATACCGTTCCACCTGTTGCTTCCCAGATACAAAGAGAACACAGAGGACCGAAAGGACACAATGTGGAAACTGTGAATTTGGAAAGACGGACGTCCCCTTGATCCCTTCGTACAACACCCCTCTCGGCAGAAGGCAATCCTTTCCCTTTTTCTCTCGATCTGGTCCTTCCAGACTTCGGAAACTCTCAGTGGAGGATTCTTATCTCCTTGGCGATCGTGATCGCCACAGGTTCCTTAGGGGCCCAGAGGGTCTTTCTGAGAAACGCGGGGACGCACTCCTGGAGACCCGGCTTCCATCCCTGGGCCAGGAAGGCCTCCTGGAGAAGGACATGGCAACCCGCTCCAGGACCCGACCCTGACGTCTAGAAATCAGCCTCCTAGACTGCCTCTCCCTGCGCCGACTGGTGTCTCGAATCCGCTCCAGGGACGCACCTGTGTGTTTCCTTGGTTTCCCTACAAGTGCCTCTGAGGGGAAAGAAAATCCCCGATGGCTTGCACCCCAGGCCTGCTTTCCCGGACCCGTCCATCGACATCACGGCCTCCTGTAGAGGAGATACGATCGCCGACTCACTGAACGGAGGATCTGTGCTCAGAAACTCTTTCCAAGACATGGAGGCCCTACTAACGAACCTATTTCGTCCTTCCCTCCTTCTGGGTTTGTTTTTTTCTTTTTCTTTTTTTCCTTTCTTTCCTTTTTCTCCCCTGTTCCTCTCACGTCCGTGCACACGCATACGCACACGCACAACGTGCCGTCTCTCACGGACACGTGTACGCGCACGCGCTCACGCACACAGACACCAGCTCAGCTCTTCCTAGGTTCCAGGCGAGTGACAGAGGAGGGGAAACTGCGAGGGTTCGGAGTAGGCCGCCGTCCCCACCCCACTCCAGCCCACCGCACGCGAACCTCCGTGCCCGATGGAGTGTTTTGGATTCTAGGGACTACAGAGCCGGCCGGCGCCAGAGGAACGCTCTGCCCCTCCCTCCTTTTCTGTCTCTCTGAAGGCTGAAAGAGATGGGAAGACCAGACCGCCTGACCTGCCTCTGGAGAAATCCGTATGCAGGTCAGGAAGCAACAGTGGGAACTGGACATGGACCGACAGACTGGGTTCCAGATTGGGAAAGGAGGACGTCAAGGCTGTATATCGTCACCCTGCTTATTTCACTTCTATGCAGAGGACGTCGTGAGAAACGCTGGACTGGAAGACACGCAAGCTGGACTCGAGATGGCCGGGAGAAATAGCGATCCCCTCAGATATGCAGATGACACCACCCTTATGGCAGCAAGGGAAGAGGGGCTAAAAAGCCTCTTGAGGAAAGGGAAAGAGGAGAGTGAACACGTTGGCCTAAAGCTCCACATTCAGAAAACGAAGATAATGGCATGCGGTCCCATCATGTCGGGGGAAAGAGATGGGGAACCGGTGGAAACAGGGTCAGACTTTATTTTTGGGGGCTCCAGAATCACTGCAGAGTGTGACTGTAGCCATGACGTTCAAAGACGCGGACTCCTGGGAAGAAAAGGGATGACCAACCTAGATAGCATCTTCCAAAGCAGTGACGTGACTTTGCCGACTAAGGTCCGTCTAGTCAAGGCTATGGTTTTTCCTTGCTCGTGGATGGACGTGAGAGCTGGACTGTGAAGGAGGCTGAGCGCCGAAGAATGGATGCTTGTGAACTGTGGTGTTGGAGAAGACTCTCGAGAGTCCCTTGGACTGCAAGGAGATCCAACCGGTCCATTCTGAAGGAGATCAGCCCTGGGATTTCTTTGGAAGGAATGAGGCGAAAGCGGAAACTCCAGTACTTTGGCCACCTCATGAGAAGAGGGGACTCGTTGGAAACAAACTCGGATGCTGGGAGGGATGGGGCGCAGGAGGAGAAGGGGACGGCCGAGGATGAGATGGCTGGATGGCATCACGGACTCGATGGACGTGAGTCTGAGTGAACTCCGGGAGATGGGGATGAACAGGGAGGCCTGGTGTGCTGCGATTCATGGGGTCGCAAAGAGTCGGACACGACTGAGCGACTGAACGGACGGAACTGGAGGCAGGCAGGAATGAAAACCTCCTCCCACGGAGGGGAAGCTGTCAAGTGACGATGGCTGCTTCGACGCACGTCCACGATCCTCGCACGCATGAGCGGGGTTTCCTGGGTGACAAAACAGGAGGAGACTCCTTTGGCCTGACACGAGGCGAGTGTGTCCCTCGGCCACCCTCCCCGCCCCCCAGCCCCCTTCCTCCGCCCGGTGCCGAAAGGGCCAGTCTCAAGGTGGAGACATGGAATGGGGGGATGGGGATGGGGATAGGGATGGGGATGGGGATGGGGATGGGGATGGGAGGAGGGGTGGGTGGGTGGGGAGGATCACCATTCAATGGAGAGAAGCTCGAGGCAAAGTCAAAGGCTCTGACTTGACTGGAAAGCTTTCTGCATTTGAATGAAGCTATCGGACGAGGCCCTGCAGGGGGAGGGTGGGGGAGGGTGGCGGTGGGGCCCGCAGACAGTAGCCCCTGCCTGCCTGCCGGCCTGCCGGCCTGCCGGCCTGCCTGCAGGCCGGCCTGCCGGGCTGAGGAGGCCCTCTGGCGGCGGCGGGGTCACGCTCCGGACTCCTGCAGCTCAACTCGATCCCTTCAAGGAAACTCCTGGGGTGACTCCTGTCCAGGGAATCATCCAAATGGGCCTGTTTCTGAAAAAGGCCCGAGTCACAGCTGTGACAGATTCTGTGGATCTCTTGACCCATGGATTGACCTGCACCCTCCCTCCCATCCTGTCAGATCCTTTCGACACGCTTGAAGAGGTCTTTGGCCTCGGCCCAGAAAACAGGCCAAGATAAACAAATACGTTTTGGTCTTTTTTTTTTTTTTTCTTTTGAACAGGGCGAAAACGATGCATGGCCGTGGATTGGAGAGAAGCCTGCTCCCCTCGCGCGCCTGAAGGCAGGGAGTTCTCAGCGGGACAGAAATGACATTCAGAAATGAACCGTTTAAACTTGGTGACTATGCCAGAACAAATAGTGACACCAAACTTTGATACAGTGCTGTGATTTCCTTCTGGGAGGTTTCAGACCCCTCTCTATTGACCTTTAAGTCGATCATCAGTGTGTTGTCCGTCTCACTGCGTCAAAGCCCCTGCTCCCATCATAACCTCACTGAGATCTGTGATTTCCACCCAATGGACAGAGTCATCACACGCTTAGCTCCACCCAGCTCGTCACGCAACAGCGTGGACGGGCAAGTGCGTGCGTGGGCGCGTGGGCAGGTGGGTGGGTGGGTGCGTGGCTGGGTGCCTGCGTGCGTGCGTGCGTGCGTGGGTGGGTGGGTGCGTCCGTGCGTGCGTCCGTGCGTCCCTGTGCCTTTCGCCTTTCAGATTATGAACCCCGCCCCCTCACCTCTCCCGCCCCCCCCCCCACACACACTGCCTTGTCCTTTGCCTAGCTGTGTCTCTGTGCCACCCACCCTCCACCACACCCACCACCACAGGCGCACCACACACCACGCGCATACCCGCACACACACCCCGCCTGCACACAGTGCACACACACATCCCGACCCCAGACACACGCACACCCAGCCCGTTTGCACCCCGCCCACGCTTGCCACACACCGCACACTCCTCCCCTCCCGCCCCCACCCCCCACCCCACCCCGCGCTGTCCTTGGCCTGGCTGTGACTCTCCCCCTCTCCTCTTCTCTCGCTCTGCCCACACACCAGATGCGGAGGCCACACACACCCAGCCCCGCTTCCAACGCCACACCCACCCCCCGCCCATAAACACCCCGCGACGATCGCACACAACACGCCCGAACACACATCCCACCCCCCCCCCCCACCCCTCCTGCAAGCCGCCTCGCGCCCCGCCCGCCCCCCCCCACCACTGCGTTGTCCTTTGCCTAGCTGTGTCTCTGGGCCTCTGTCTCTGCGCCACCACCCCTCGCACCCACAGGCCACACCCACATCCACAGTGGCACCCTACACACCACACGCATACCCGCACACACACCCCGCCTGCACACAGCGCACACATATCCCGACCCCAGACACATACACACACACACACACGCAGCACAGGCCGCACACCACACACTCCCCCCTACCCCCTACACACACACGCACACGCACACGCACACACACACACACACACACTGCGTTGTCCTTTGCCTGGCTGTGTCTCTGGGCCACTGTCTCTGCACGCCCCACCCCCTTCCGGCCATGGCCACGCCCACACCCACAGGCGCATCCCACACGCACACACCCATGGTGCCCACCCGACACACACTCGGCCTCACGTGGAACCTATACACACACCACACACGTTACCCCTCCCACAACCCCACCCCCCCACACACACCCACGCAGCACCACCTGGGCGTGCCCCAGACGCACCACCACACGCCGCCTCCTGCCGGGGTCCAGCCCCGTCGGATCCAGGGAATTCGAAGGCGGGGACGGCGTTGGCGTCCTTGGATAAAGACATATTGAATGACAGAGATAGAGAGAGATTAGAAACGGATCGTGTCGTAGGAAAATCAGTGGAGGAAAAGAGGCTGAATCATTTGGAATTCGGCCAGAGAAACGGGGAGCAAGAAAGAAAGAAGCGACGTGGGGGTATCCGTCTTTCCGGAAACGGATCCGATGTCTTTCGTGGTGGGTTTGCTTCTATCCCTCTTGTGACATATAGGGATGACTACAGAGTCACGTGGGGGCCCGGGAGTCCCGACCTTTCTCAAAATCAGGTGCTTCACATACATGTACGGGGGAAAAAAAAAAAAGGTCTTAGGGATATGACATCATCTTCTGGCCCTGAGGCCTGCTGACGTGTGATGATCCTTTCTTTCTGATCCCCAAAACACTTACGTGTTCCGAGGGTGTTTTTTTTCTTAAACCGGGCACCACCCTCCAGATAAAGTGACATTCCTGTAGGGTGAGGGTGTCGTGAGTTCCAATCAAGAAAGGGACGGATTGAACCCCAAAGTTCACATAAGTCGTCTGAAAGGTGAATACTTATTTCTCCTAGATGCTAGTGATATGCACGATAAGGGCAGGGAACATGGAGATGGAGCAGCAACCATCAGCCCAACACATGAAAATCCTTTCCCCAATGTGGCCCTGAAGGTCTATTTAGTCTTCAGAGAGTGATCGAGTGACACGTTGACATAGCAAGGACCCAGGGATGGGTCGCAAAGGACAGGGATCGATTCCCAAAGAGAACGTTCCTTCACTCAAAACGTCTAGGATTGCTCCCCTTCAAAACGACTCTCTTTCCTTTTCGACATTCCAACGACATGGATTCATCTATTCCCAGGTGCCTAAGGCTATGGAGGCCTGGCGGCCATCACGGACTCGACCGTGAGAAAAGCCCTGTGCTCGCGAAGACTCTCCAGAGACTCCCAGACTCTCTGTGCTGTTTACGGTGGAGAGGGAGCCGACGCTCGTGTGCGTCGTGGCGGGAGGGTGGGTGACCCTGTCACGCGAGCTAGTCTGTCAGCAGAGAGGTTTGACCCGAGACGGCCTTGTCACACCCAGGGCCGGGAGTGAGCCGTCAGGATCGGCCCGACGCGTGAAACACCCTTCACCCACGTCATTCCTGACCAACCCACTAGACTCATCATTTCTAGGTAGACGCTGGCTTTGGGGGTAGATGCTCGGGAACGGGGGGTTTCCTGAGGCTTGATCACGCCTTTGCGTGTGCCAAGCCTCCTTCCTCGTGGCCTTTGCCCTGGGCGGAGTTCCTCGCGCTGGCCCCGGCAATTACAAGGAGACATGTTGTGTATAACTGTGTGATACTTTTTGTCTGGAAACTGTTTCAAAACCGTTTACTAAATGGATTGGAGAGAAACCTGCTCCCCTCGCGTGCCTGAAGGCAGGGAGTTCTCAGCGGGACAGAACCTGCCTTCACTTCTCAGGGGGACCGGGACAGTCCCCTCACCCCGTGCACCCCCAACCCCGAGCCCAGTCCCGTCCCCTCCCCTCCCCGCCCCACCCAGCCACCCACGCACGCATGCACGCACCCACACACCCACCCACCCACACACACACACACACACACACACACACACACACACAGGCGCGCGCGCACGCTCACCGGGACCCGGCTCCCACCCCCATCTCCTCAACCTCACAACCCCCACCCCCACCCCCACCCCACCCCACCCCCACCCCCACCCCACCCCACCCCACCCCACCCCTCCCCTCCCCTCCCCGGCGACGAGGGGGGCCCGGGGAGGGATGGCTGTCTCAGCCCTGGTTCTGAGATGTCCTTTGGGGAACCGCTCTAGGCCGAGACGCCAGCTTGCTGCCCTGCTGCTTGGTGTCCGTCTCCATCAGCCGTGTCCCCGAAAGGCACGTGAGCTCATGGACGACAAAGAGCGCACCCAGAAAACACCAAAGGGCCCTCCTGAACCCAACACGGCCATGTGTATGGATCCACGTAGAGGTCGTGGATCTCCCCATCGGATGCATGAATAGGATCCACACAGACTCGATTGTGTTTCCGCTTCGATGGGCTGCCCTATCCGGAGAGATCGCGTGGGTCAGCGAGCGAGCAAACACGGAAGGGAACGAACCCAAAACCGCAGCCAAGTCGAGGGAGTGCTGAGCCCGAGGAACTCGCCGATCCCGTGGCATCGTTTGCCATACGCAGCCTTTCTCTACAGCAGAGAGAGATGTGGCATGGATCCCCGTGTGGGTCGTCCGTGCCCGAAACCACGCTGCGGAGAGTGATCGTGTCTCATTCGAATCCTCTCTCAAAAGAGAAACCAGGTCCCATGATGGGATGGTATCTTTGAATGCAAAAGGGGATGACACGTGACAGGAAAATCAAAGTGGAGTCCGCATCGCCAAGAGAGCGCCCCAAAATAGAGAAGGGGAGGGCCGTGGAGGAAGAGGTCTGTGTCTCGGTCTGGAAACTCGGAGCACCTCCTGGGGAACAGAGGCCTCCGGATCATCGAAACAGTGTTCCCGACATTCAAGACCCCCTATCACACACACCCTCCCCTTTCCCTACATCACTTGTGACAGTCTATCTACCCTGGAAGAAGAAACAGTTCCTTGTTTGCATGACAGTCCATCATCATTGCTCTCAGGTCGCTTTCCAACCTCACGGAGTTTCAGCTTTCTAAGCCCCCGACTCTTTCCTGGGCAACGTTCCCCCGGTTTTTATTCAAACCTGTGTCCCTGCATGGCCATATCGAAGACCCCCAAATAAAGCTTTCTTTTTCTTTCTTTCTTTTCTTTTTTTTTTTTTTTTTTTTTTGGCGCAGCCGATACTGACTCTTCATGGAAAGACAAGAAAACTAGGTGATTTTATGTGTTTAACTTTCAGGTGTATTGAAATATCATTTCCTTCGTGAAGGACATATGACATCCTTCGTCCTCATGTGTACAGAATGGGGACAAGAGGCACCTGTATGTTGCCAAAGAAGAATGGCCACCCAAGCGGTAGCTCATAGCTTTCTCACAAGCCACACAGATCATGACTGGATGTGAAAGAGAGGGAAGTCACTCGGTCGTGTTCGACTCTTTGCGACCCCACGGACTGTAGCCTACCAGGCTCCTCCATCCGTGGACAGTTCCAGGCAAGAATCCTAGAGTGGGTTGCCATTTCCTTCTGCCATTGGACGGGAGGAGAATGATTCATGTCCACTGTCATGGCAACTTTCTCAGATGATCATGCTGCTGCTGCTGCTGCTGCTGCTGCTGCTGCTGCTGCTGCTGCTGCTGCTGCGTTGCTTTGGTCATGTCCGAATCTGTCCGACCCCACAGACAGTAGCGCACTGGGCACCCCCGTCCCTGGGATTCTCCAGGCAAGAACACTGCAGTGGGTTGCCATGTCCGCCTCCAAGGCGTGAAAGTGAAAAGTGCAAGGGAAGTCGCTCAGTCGTGTCCGACTGTGAGCGACCCCGTGGACTGCGGCCCACCGGGCTCCTCCCGTCCATGGGATTTTCCGGGCAAGAGGACTGCAGTGGGGCGCCATGGCCTTCTCCGAATAGTACCATACTATAATAATCATGCTGTTCCTTAGAATCACCGTGCTCTTTGTGACGTATACAGTATAGATGTACCTTATCCGTGAGGTCGTTTTTTGTTTTTTTCTTTCCCCCTTACATCAATGCAATATCTTCCCATTTCTCCCTCCCCCAGCCGTTCTGTGATGACCGTCTTCTTTCTTTCTTTCATTCTTTCTTTCTTTTTTGATGGCCATCCATGGCATGTAAGTGGCATGAGAAAGTCTTTTTCTTTCTCTACCTGACTTATTCATTTGGCATCACGCCCTAAGTCACATCCATGCTGTCACCAGACAAGAATGTGTTCGTTCCTGTGGCTCCATGGGACATCTGTTTCTACCTATCGATCGATCTCTATCTGGATCGTGTGTCTTCTTTCCCTCTTCTTCCCTTGATGGACACTCGGGGGCTGTTTCCCTCTCTTGACCCGTGTGACGGATGCTGCCGTGGACACGGGAGGAGTGCAGATCTCTCTCTGAGATTTAGATTCCGTGTCTCTTTTCTTGAGATGTCTACCCAGAAGTGAGAGTGCTGGAAAGATCGATCACGTCTCGACCACGACTCTTTTCGAAGTCCTCCTGAGGGGATCCAGGGAAGGAGCCATTCTTTTCCAATAGACGCCGTTGGAATACCAGTGCGACCGCACACGTCTTAGGGAAGACGGCGCGAACGCGACGGTGCCCGAGGGTGTGGCCGCAGGACGACTCCCCGGTGCCAGCTTTCCACGTCCACAAGCCCCCCGCGGTCGTCGGCAAGTCGTCCCATCCACACGGAGCCACGGTTTTCGTGGGCCGGGGTGGCCTGGGTGCCAGTCGATCCCCAGAGGAATGGAGCGATGACAGACTCCTTGGGGAACAGAGCAGAGAGACGTGGAATTCTTTCCACGAGACGAGTGCGGTGAGAAGAGAACGATGTGAAGTGGTGCCTGGGGAGCCAGAAAGAGTCGCCACAGGAAGGAAAACAGGTCAGACGAGAGGGGAGAAGGGTTCCAAGTGAGCGGAGCACAGCGGGGGAGACGGGCCCAGAAGATGCGAGGAGATGCTGGGGGCACGGCACGCCTGGACCCGTGAGCCCGCAGGGAGCCGAGAGGGATGGCCGTCCGCTGTCTGCAGGTCCGCGTGGGCCGACCTCCAGAGCCCGGACCGGGAAGGACTTCTTCACGAGAACAGGCACGCTCACGGTCCCCACGGGTCACGTCTCCAGTGGGCTCTCAGCACTGGAGGGAGAGCTTCCCACACTTCCGATGGCACGGGGAGCTGCGGTTTCTTGATCTCATCTACCGCAGAGTCAGCGAGCTTCCCGAGGGATAGGATAGGACGAGGTATCGGCCGACGGCATCCCGTCCTAGACCCCCGTACTGCTTTAAAACCATGGGGCGTCTCTGATTTCTGTGGGGGTGTGCTGTGTCTTCACTGCTGTGCCAGCCGTGCTCTCTCCGTGGAGGAGGGGGCCGCCCTGCGGTTGTGTGTCTGGGCTTCTCGTGGCTGTGGTTCCTCTTGGGGAGCGCGGGCACTGGGGCACGTGGGCTTCGGTGGCCGCTGGGTGTGGGCTCAGCGCTCGCAGTGGCCAGGATCCAGAGCACGGATTCCATCGGCGAGGCCTATGGGCTTCGTGGCTCTGTAGCACGTGGGATCTTCCCTGGCCGGGGATGAAACCCGTGTTTCCTGCGTGGGCACGGGATGGTTTCCTACGGAGCCGCCGGGGAAGCCCCCGTCCCAAACTCAAGATGGATATCCTGACGTCCGCCGCTTGGGATGGGAGAGTTTCTGAACGATCAGGCCCGGAGAAGGGATTGCATCGTGACGGCTTGACCTTCGTGTCTCACAAACCGGCACTCTTGCTGCTTCTTGAAGCGTCCTAGAGAAGAAGACATCGGATTCCACAGGAGATCAGCTCCTTTGACTAGCGTTGGCACGACGGCCACCACAAGGGGGACGGAGAAACACAACAGTTGGTTTCTTTTGGACGATGAGCCCCCCTCTGTGTGTGTGTGTGTGTGTGTGTGTGTGTGTGTGAGAGAGAGAGAGAGAGAGAGAGAGAGAGAGACAGAGAGAGACAGAGAGAGAGACAGAGAGAGAGAGAGAGAGATGCCTTCGTGGTTCTAAAGCAAGAAGCACTGAGGAGTGAAGACATTCTTGAACTCACATAGTTTCCTTCATTTCAGTCGTGATGGTCCAGTGATTTTGGAGGACGACATGGAATGTTTCAGGGTAGATGCTTTTAGAAGGCTGTGAAGGGACTTCCCTGCCTGGTGGCCCAGTGGTGAAGGATCCACCTGCCGAGGAGGCAGGGGGACAGGGTGTTTTCCACCGAACCCCTGATCCGGGACGATGCCGCAGGGCTCCGGGCAGGTTCGACACACACCTGCAGAACGGACGGTGCCAGGCGTGAAGGCGAGGGCCCACGGCCCGGGGACTCTGGACGAGGATGACTGACGCGGACGGACACTGCCGTCTCCGTCTCCGTGGAGGTGGGTTGTGGCCAGCACGCTCCTCTGGGGCTGGCTGTTCCTAGGACCGTTGGGGAGCGTGCACGTGCATGGGAGGAGCAGGGGACCTGAGGGAACTCTCTATCCTCTCTGCTCCACGGGGCCCCCGGAACCCTCATCTGCTCAAAGAGAGGATTCGTCCCGTGGAAAGACAGACCCACACGCGAGTGAACCTCATTTCTGGTTCCCTTGGCTTCTGAAAGCGTGACGGTCAGGTGCATGCAACTCTCTGGCTTTCTGTTCTTCCCGAGATCCCGGCCTGCTCACTGGAAGGACACGAGGAGCCGGATGAGATCTCCCTCTGCACGGTGGCGGCTCCAGCGTGCGCACGTTTCGGTGGCTACGGCTTGCGGACATCGCCCCGGGAGCCGAAGCCCCGGTGTGACAGACGCCTGTTTCCACGACGGGTGAACAGTTCTCAGTGCGGGAAGCCCAATCCTTGCCCCTGCCTGTTCGATCTGCAGGGCCTCTGCAAAGGACACACGTGCCCGATCTCATGACCGATCCCCTCTTCGGAGCCAGCCCGGGGCGTCGTCTGTTTCCCGGGCCACAGGCACACACTGGCCCTGGGGAGTTGTGTCGTTCCTCCTCCTCGTCCTCCTGCTCCTCCTCCTCGTCCTCCTGCTCCTCCTCCTCGTCCTCCTCCTCCTCCTCCTCCTCTCTGCCCCCACCCTTCCCCCCGCATGCAGGCTCCCCCACACCCCCGCCTGGCCCCGGCCCGTCCGGGTCTCCCCCACCCGCAGAAAAGGCCAGGAAACACATGGTCCCAGGACGACGCAGTCGAGAGAGAGCCAGTGGCAGTCCACTGGGATGCGGGGAGGAGACGCCTGAGCATACCTAGGCCAACACTGCCACCGTGTGGGGTGAGAGGCCGGTGCGAGGAGAGCTCAAGAGTTCAGAGGAGGAGGAAGAGGAGCAGGAGGGAGAGAGGGAGGCGGGGGTGGAGGGGAGGGCCAGGCTGAAGCTGTCTCGGGGCGATGACGTGGAAGAAAACGTTCCCCTTCAGAAGGGCGCTCCGAAGAGAGGAAGAGAGCGTTCCGGCGGGACCTTGAGAGCACCTTCAAGCTGGGAGCGGAGCGGGGCGGGGTGGGGTGGGGGAGGGAATCATCCAGACGTAGGAAAGACACCAGGCGCAGAAGGCGAGACCGATTCTTGACCAAAGGGAATCGGATGCTTTTCTGTCCATGTGTTCCATCCTCAGACTCTCATGGGAATCCAGCCAGCCAGCCAGCCAGCCAGCCAGCCAGCCAGCCACGATCGTGTCGCTCCTTTTCTGTTCTCTACGTGTTTCACGGCGAGCGAGTGAGAGAGTCTTTCGATGGTTTGCTAGGATGTGTGAATGTTGTGGCACCATGGTACTTGTCAGCGGTGGATGAACAGAACGGCTTCAGCTTTCAGGGTGATCCTGAACTCCCACGCCAAGGGAGGCCTGTGTGTCCCTGTGTGCTGGAGGACACCGTGCTACCCACATCTTGATCTTGGACTGAACACAACCACCGTGGGGAGGGTGTTCGTGGGTTGGCTTCCTTTCCTTTCCCTATGGCACTCACCTGACCGTCCTGTCCACTCTTTGGATCCTTGATCTCCCCCTCGCCCTCGAGGCCATCGGTCCTTTTCTTTCTCCTCCTCCTGCTCCCCGTCCTCCTACTCACCCTAGTTTCTCTCCCCGCCTCCCCACTCCCCGCCCCTCCACACACACACACACACACACACACACACACACACACACACACGCAAGTCCCGCTCTTCTCAAATGGACCTCTCGCTGACGGCCGACGTTTCCTTTCGCCTTCTTTCCTTCCTCCCGTCCTGCTTCCTTTCCCTTGTGTGTGTGTGTGTGTGTGTGTGTGTGTGTGTGTTTTGTTCCCCCGTTCCTTTTCAGCTGCACCGACGATGTTTTCGAGTGCAGCGCATGACACAGAGATCACCAGGATGCATCTAGTGAGGGACCGTCCGTCACCACTCGGTGTCACGGCGGACGACGTTTGGTGTCGCGACGTGCCCGTGACACCTGGATTCCCTAAGGGGCAGGTCGCCCCGCTTCCTCTGTCTCCCTCACCAGGGGCGCTCGTTCACTCGTTCTCTCCCCCACCCCGCCCCCCGCCACCGTTTCCCCCGCTCCCTCCTCTGGCCACCCCTCATGTGTTCCGCGGTGGTCTCTTAGGAGCCTGTTTCTCTTGGGTTCTGTTGTGTTCACGGTGTCTCGTTTGGTAGGTACTGCATGGAAACGACGGCTCTGAGGTATTTCATTCAGCATCATCCCCTCTAAAGGTCTCTCCGAGTTCCTGCAGACTGTGAGATTTCATTCCCTTCGGGTGGTTGAGTCCCATTCCTCTGTGTGTGTGTGTGTGTGTGTGTGTGTGTGTGTGTGTGTGTGTGAGTGAATGAATAGATACAGGCGTAGGCACACAGACAGAGAGCTCTCTCCTTCTGTGTGTACGGATGTCTACCTAGGTATGGGGGGTCGATCCCACACATACACACGTCCGTATCTTCTTTGTCCCCTCCGTGGGCACTCCGTGGAGTGGCTGGGTTGGGTCGAAGGGGGACTCTTTGGTGGAGTGTTCCGAGGGAATCACAGGACTCTTTTCCCTAGGGATGTGGTTTCTCTCTCTGGGAGGCCCCAGGGGATGAGATGTGATCTCTCTGAGTCCGCCCACATGTTCCTCAGCGGCAGAAAAGGCGCGTTCGATCGATCAGGAGCCACTGTCTTCTGATGTGTCCAACTTGCTGTCGCGATGGCGATTCCAGCTCCTGGGCCTTTCCCCTCCGAAGGAGAAGGATCAATGTCCAGATGAACGCCCCGGGGTGCTTCCGTGAGCCCGCCCCCACCCCCAGCAGCCCCAGCCCAGCCCAGCCCAGCCCTGCCGCTGATTTGTTTTCTCCCTTGTGCTTCTGGGTGTCTGTCTGTTCTCCCTTTCTTTGGAAGGAAGGTGTCTGCTCGGGACCCCTGCCTGCTCACTTCGCTCATCGGGGGTTGTTTCCCTTTTGGAGGCTGAGTTGTCTGACGCCTCGATCAGTTTTGGACAGAAAAGCCCCTTTGCAACACACACACACACACACACACACACACGGATGTGTTTCCGTCCGTGTGTGTCTGAGTATCTATATGTACATTGATACACTTATAGATACTCACACGCGTGTATGTAGATATCTACACCAACACGTGGGTATCTGTGCACATAGGCACGTCTATGGACGTGTATGTATACACTCGAGCGTTTGCATATGCGTATATGTGTGTGTGCATCTATGCACATGCATCTGCGTATAGGCACTCTAGATGCACACGTTCACCTGTATGTGCGTACGTGCACGCATGTCTACTTATATATACATGTGCGTATATCGACACATATACACTCGTACGTCTGTGTGGACCTCTATACGCTACACGTAGACGTCTATGGATGTGTCCGTATGTGCGTATACATGTTGCATACATGTGTGCATATACACACCCAAATAGATGCGTCTATGGAAGCATGCACGTATGTGTATGTGTATACGTGCACCCACACCTGTGCGTATACATCACACGTATACACACGTGTGCATCTGTATGTGTTGACAAGTCTGCCTTTATTTGTATGTATGTGTGTCTGGATACCTATGTATCTGCACATATGAGCATGTGTATTCGTGCCTGTGTATATCCGTGTATGTCTGTGCATATATGCCTGTGTCTACGTATATACACACAAGTATACACGCACACTAGAAACACCTGGCATACACATGTGCACCCAGACACATGCGTTTATGTGAGCACGCCCTTCGAACGTGTTTGTTTATACACATACGAATGTGTGCGCGTATATATAGACGCGAATATGCGTGAGTATACATATGGACACGCGTATATGCACATGTGTATGCATTCTCTCTCTCTCTCTCTCTCTCCCCCCTTCTCCATCTCCCTCTCCCCCTCTCCTTCTCTCTGACTTTAAAGCAGCCGGAGCAGTTCTACGACTTGACTTTCCTGCCTGGTGTTTTTGTTTAATTTCCTTCCTGATCTAGTTTAAAAAGTTATTTATTCATTTAACTGGCTGTTGTCATGGAACACGGGGTTTATTTAGTGGATCCCTATTGACTTGGCCTGGTCCTCCTCACCACCACGCCCCTCAACACCCCTCGCCCTCCCCGCCCCCCCTGCCCACTCCCCCTCCTCCACCCCCACAGCCCTGCCACCCCATACCTCCTGCCTGCCCTCCTGCCTTTCTGGTGTTTGTGGCCAGTTGTTTTGTAATCCATGTTCTCCTGACCTCAAGTGCACTTTCCCCACCCACCCCCGCATACCTGGGTTTGTTGTCTTTGGACTTTGTCACGGTCTCTACCCAGGTTGAGTTTTGTTTTCTCTTGTTGGGGGCCCGAGTGTCTCCTCCTTTTCTTTTCTTGCTCCTGGGCTTGCATGTCTCTGTCTGTGTCTGTGTCTGCTTTCCAAAGTACTGCTTTGTTCTTCTAGCAGCGCTCGCCTGGTTTCCCTTTGCCGGTCCCTCCCTCCCTCCCTCCCTCTCTCTCTCTTTCGGGGGAGGGAAGCCGTGAAGTCTAGGATGCCACTGGTGCCCCTCTCTCTGCCGACCCCGCCTCGAGCCCCCGCCCATCTGCGTCTCCATGAAATGTCCCCCCCACCACCCTGGAATCGCTTGGGGTAGTACGTCTTCGTGGCAGCCTCCTGAGGAGATCCTTCCCAGCTCCTCTCCCTTCCTCCGTGGCTGGGGTCGCGTCGCGTTGCGTCGCGTTGCTCGGCTGCGGAGGCTCCGGGCTGAGCTCAGGTGTTTGGGCGGCAGGCGAGGTGGCATCCCAGGCGGCCAGCGACAGCGACCCGTCCTCTGGACGTTCGAGCCAGTTGTCGGGAGCCACCTGGCTCCCGCTTTTATACTGTCCCTCCCCTCTGGAGCTTTGGCGAGGCCTTCAGGAGGATTGTGACTCAGCCTCTGGGCCCGAGGCAGAGCTCTCAGACACCAGCGATGCTGGTGACGACAGTCGCGGTGGCTCCGAGGCTTAGGGACGTCCTGCTGTTGCTGGAGATTGGTTCTCTAGGTTTCTAGGGAGGGTGACTGTCGTGGCGCTCCAGATCTGGGTTCTGGGGCAGACTGACCATGTCGACCAGCATCTCTCCATGCCCCTGTGGCTGCGGAGACAGATGGCCCGGACCCTACCTGGGCCGGGCCGCTACGGTGGGCAGGGAGAGGGTCTTCCCTGTCCGGAGCACCTGGACTCAGTCTGGGCAGTCTGGACTCCTCCTGGGCCTCCCTCAGGAGCATTTGCTTCACCCTTGGCCCTGATCCGGAAGTGGAGACCGGCCCAGACTGTGGCTTGGAGGTCGCTGGAGGGCCCACATGCATCCAGGCCCTCTGGTTCTTTCTGCCTGAGGTGTTTTCCGCATCGCACTCTGGAGGTGGGGACCCGCCCACAGGAGGGTTGGCTGCGGGAGGCGCGTGTGTGGTCCCCCGAGGCGTCTCCTGGCACACATGCTTTTTCTTTGTCAAAGTCCTGATGGGTCCGGAGACATGGATGGACCAGACCCTGCTTCCGCGGGTGGCTGGGAAGGGCGCGCTCGACCCTTCAGTGTGCCCTCATGGATTTCGGTCGTCGGACGCGACCTTTGCTCACCCCTCTCCAATTCCCTGAATCCCAGTCAGGAGGTGGGGACCAGCTCGGGCCGTCCTGGATGCCCCATCTAGGACGGTCTGGGCCCCGGGCGCAGTCCCTGGTCGGGGCCAGCTAGTCTCTTGGGAAGCGCCTCACTGATGGTTCTGTCTTCTTTTTTATTTTTGCACATCGAAGCCAAATCCCCGTTCGGAGACTCGGACTGACCGGTACCCCTACCCGTGTGGGCGAAACGTGGAGGGCATCCCCATCCAACTCCCTCTCCCTTGATGTCCCTGCCCCCACTTTTGCCAGCATGCGCCCCCTCTCCACTGCTCCTCTGCCCCCCGTCCGACCAGATGATCCCCCCCGGACGAGAGCTCTGGGCCTCGTGTTTATGGGGTGGCACTGGGGACAGGTGGCCTGGCCAAGGTTCCCGGATCCCTCCCTACGAGTTGCAGATGGGCCCCGCTGTCGGCTGCTGTCATTTTGTCACCCTTAATGGACCTTTTTTTGCCACAAGATAAGTGCTGACACGGCCTACTTTGGTCCCCACTGGTTACTTCTCACCTGTGCTCTCAGCACTGTACGGAGAGCTTCCCACACTTCCGATGGCACAGTGAGCTATGATTTCTTTATTTTATGTACAGAAGATTCAGTAAGCTTCCCGAGTGATAGTACTAGGTATTGGCCAATTGAATCCAATCTTAGATTGTATTACTTTAAAATAATTCTATTTATTTTATTTATGTTGGGGCATGCTGTGTCTTCATTGCTGTGTAACCTGTTCTTTCTCTGTGGAGAGAGGGGGCCACTCTATGGTTGTGTGTCTGGGCTTCTCATGGCTGTGGTTCCTCTTCGGGAGCATGGGCTCTGGGGCATGTGGGCTTCAGTGCCTGCTGGGTGTGAGCTCAACACTTGCAGTGTTGAGTTGTCTGACACCTTGATCAACTCCCCTCTTCCTCCCTTCATCCACCTCATTCTCCTAAGACACATTGGTGAAGGGGCCCTTGGAGGGCAGAGAGTCAGACCTGGAACACCAATAAGCTCCCTGGGGCTGAGTGGGCAGGGGAAATGCTAGCCACATTCCTCCCTTACCCTCCAAAGCCTCAAAGGTTCCTCCTGTCACCAGTGAACCTTTCGAGGTAAAGTGAAAGTGAAGTCGCTCAGTCATGTCTGACTCTTCGTGACCCCATGGACTGTAGCTTACCAGGCTCCTCCATCCATGGGATTCTCAAGGCAAGAGTACTGGAGTGGGTTGCCATTTCCTTCCCCAGGGGATCTTCCCAAACCAGGAATTGAACCCAGTTCTCCCGCATTCCAGGCAGACGCTTTAACCTCTGAGCCACCAGGAACCCCCCTTAACCACCCCTCAGGGCTGCTGACCTGACACAACTCAACTTCTCCTCCCTTGCTCCCCTCTTCATCCTATGTAATTTCTCAGGGTTACCTCCATCTGCTCGAGTGTTTTGGTACTCCACCAGCATCTGGTAAATGTCACTGTTTTGGAGACACATGGACTCTGTGTCCTTCCCTCTAGCACCTGCCTACAAGCAAATGCAAAGGAAAACTGCAAACACAGGGATAGAAAAAAGTAGACCTTAAAAAATGCCTACCTCAAAAGACAAAAATAACCATTATATAATGATAAAAAGATAAATAAAAAATAGGATATAGCCCTTATTAATATATATGCATCCAACAAAGAGCATTGAAATATATAAAGCAAATACTAGTGATCATGAGGGAAAAATTTAATAATAATAGAATAATAAAGATGAATTTAAGCCAACTTTTTTTCACTCTCCTCTTTCATTTTCATCAAGAGACTTTTTAGCTCCTCTTCACTTTCTGCCATAAGGTAGGTGTCATCTGCATATCTGAGGTGATTGATATTTCTCCCGGCAATCTTGATTCCAGCTTGTGTTAATTCCAACCCAGCGTTTCTCATAATGTACTCTGCATATAAGTTAAATAAGCAGGGTGACAATATACAGCCTTGACGTACTCCTTTTCCTATTTGGAACCAGTCTGTTGTTCCATGTCCAGTTCTAACTGTTGCTTCCTGACCTGCATACAGATTTCTCAAGAGGCAGGTTAGCTGGTCTGGTATTCCCATCTCTTTCAGAATTTTCCACAGTTTCTTGTGATCCACACAGTCAAAGGCTTTGGCATAGTCAATAAACCAGAAATAGATGTTTTTCTGGAACTCTCTTGCTTTTTCCATGATCCAGCAGATGTTGGCAATTTGATCTCTGGTTCCTCTGCCTTTTCTAAAACCAGCTTGAACATCAGGGAGTTCGCAGTTCACATATTGCTGAAGCCTGGCTTGGAGAATTTTGGGCATTACTTTACTAGCATATGAGATGAGTGCAATTGTGTGGTAGTCTGAACATTCTTTGGCATTGCCTTTCTTTGGGATTGGAATGGAAACTGACCCTTTCCAGTTCTGTGGCCACTGCTGAAGAAAGTGAAGAGGAGCTAAAAAGCCTCTTGATGAAAGTGAAAGAGGAGAGTGAAAAAGTTGGCTTAAAGCTCAACATCCAGAAAACGAAGATCATGGCATCGGGTCCCATCACTCCATGGGAAACAGATGGGGAAACAGTAGAAACAGTGTCAGACTTTATTTTTTTGGGCTCCAAAATTACTGCAAATGGTGACTGTAGTCATGAAATTAAAAGATGCTTACTCCTTGGAAGAAAAGTTATAACCAACCTAGATAGTATTTTCAAAAGCAGAGACATTACTTTCCTGACTAAGGTCTGTCTAGTCAAGGCTATGGTTTTTCCTGTGCTCATATTTGGATGTGAGAGTTGGACTGTGAAGAAGGCTGAACACCAAAAAATGGATGCTTTTGAACTGTGGTGTTGGAGAAGACTCTTGAGAGTCCCTTGGACTGCAAGGAGATCCAACCAGCCCATTCTGAAGGAGATCAGCCCTGGGATTTCTTTGGAAGGAATGATGCTAAAGCTGAAGCTCCAGTACTTTGGCCACCTCATGCGAAGAGTGGACTCATTGGAAAAGACTCTGATGCTGGGAGGGATTGGGGGCAGGAGGAGAAGGGGATGACTGATGCCGGGGGCCAGTGTAAGGAACTCCGCCCATGGCAAAGGTCATGAGGAAGGAGGCTTGGCACACACAAAGGCATGATCAAGCCTCAGGAAACCCCCTGTTCCCGAGCATCTACCCCAAAACCAGAGTCTGTTTTATGCTCTCACCTACATCTCTGACTTTGCGGGGGGCTCTCCCCTGTAACCATTTCTCTAGGAGAAGGAGTTAACTTGCAGCTCCAAGTCAATAAAAATTCCTGGGCGTGACAAGAGTGTTTCAGCTTACAGACTCCTCTGAAGGTTATCTAGCCCACCTGTATAGGTTCGTCTGGCCACATGTGATTGTTTACAGCCTCCCAACCTGAGAGGCACGAGATGTTTTAGACTTACTAAAGGCAAATTCTTTTGGGGAGTTGGAAATTATTAGTATAGTGGGTTGGTTAGGAATTATATTGGTGAAGGGTTTTTCATTTGTTGTGCCAATAATTGCTGCTAATTCCCTGCCCTGGGTGGGACAAGGGTGTCTTAGGTCAAACCTCTCTGCTGACAGACTAGCTTGTGTGACAGGAGTATCCATACTCCTGCCACTACCTCTCAACCATAAGCAGCACAGAGAGTTTTGGAGTATTTTGAAAGTCTTAATTAGCATAGGGCTTTTCTCATTGTTGAGTCAATGATTGCTGCCAGGCCTCCATATCCTTAGGCACCTGGGAATATATTAATCAATGTATTTGGAATATAGAAAAGGAAATATAGTAGTTCTTAAGGTGAGCAATACTAGACTTTTTGAGTGAATGAATTTTCTCTTTTGTAATAGATCACTGTACTTTGTTATAATTCACTGTGTCCTTGCTATGTAAAAATGTAACTTTATCACTAACTTAAGACTAAATAGATCTTAAGGGTAACATTGGTGAAAGGATTTTCATTTATTGGGTTGATGTTTGCTGCTGAATCTCCATGTCCCCTGCCCTTTTAATGAATATAACTAGCATTTAGGGGAAATAAGTATTAACCTTTAAGCATATAGGAGAAATAAGCAATAACTTTTAAGATTAATCATGTTTACCTTGGGTTAAATAAATTCCTTTCTTGATTGTAACTCACTACACCCTCACCCTATAGGAATGTAACTTTCTTTGGAGAGTGGTGCCTGGTTTAAGAAAAAACACCCTTGGAAGAAATAAGTTTTTTGGTTATCAGAAAGAAAGGATCATAAAATGTCAGCAGGTCTCACTCATGGCCAGAAGATGATGTAAAATCCCTAAGACCTTTTTATGTGAAGCACCTGATTTTGATAAAGGTCAGGACTGCTGACCCCTGTGTGACTCTATATTCATCCCTATATGTAACAAAAGGTATATAAGCAAACCCCAAAATAAAGAAATCGGATCAGTTTCTGGAAAGCCTGATTCCCCCATGTCGTTTCTTTCTTCCTCCTCATTTTTCTGGCTGAATTCCCATCTGGAGCATGGATGCTATTCCACATAAACCAAGTTATTCAGCCTCTTTTCCTCCACTAATTTTCCTACTACACTATCTGTTTCTAATCTCTCTATATCTCTGTAATTAAGTATGCATTTTCCAAGGGTGCCGGCGCTGTCCCCACCTTCGAATTCCCTGGATCCACTGGGGCTGGACCCCGGCAGACCGAGGATGAGATGGCTGGATGGCATCACGGACTTGATGGACATGAGTCTGAGTGAACTCCGGGAGATGGTGATGGACAGGGAGGCCTGGCGTGCTGCAATTCATGGGGTCGCAAGGAGTCGGACACAACTGAACTGAACTGAAAGATGAATTTCAATAACCATCTAAAATTAATGGACGGATCCTCCAGGCAGAAAATCTATAAGGCAATGGTGATCTTAACTGATATATTAGACCATTTAATCTTAATCAGTAACTATAGGACATTACCTCCAAAATGGTAGAATGCACTTTCGTTTCAATTGCACATGAAATATTCTTCAAGATGTTATTCTAGTTCACAAAACAAGCCTCAACAAACTTAATAAGATAAAAGTTATATCAAGGATTGTTTTGCAACTGCAGTGGTATGAAACCAGATATCAAATACAGAAACAAAAATAGGGAAAATAAATACCTGGATAATGAAGATGTTACTAAAAAAGAAATGTGTCAATGGAGAAATTAAAGAAGAAATAAAAATACATATATATTAAAGCAGATGAGAATGAAAGCACATCATTCCATAATCTTTGTAATGACTGGAACAAAAGAAATTTAAAGGAAAAAGATATCTGAAGAAGCCAAAAACCTCTCAAAAGCAACATATGCTGTTTCCTAAAATATTTAGAAAAACAACTCTATGGTGGGGGGAACCTAGAAGGAAGAAAATAATAAATCTGAAAGGGAATAAATAAAGTTGAGAAAAATAAAATAGAAGAGATCCATAACACCAAGAAATTTTTTAAAAATAAAATAATTGATAAATGTTTCTGTTCAGTTCAGTCAACCCTAAATAAATCAGTCCTGAATATTCACTGGAAGGACTAATGCTGAAACTCTAATACTTCGACCACATGAAGTGAAGAACTGACTCATATGAAAAGACCCTGATGGTGGGGAAGATTGAAGGAGGAAGGAGAAGGGGATGACAGAAGATGAGATGGTTGGATGACATCACTGACTCAATGGACATGAGTTTGAGTAGACTCTGGGAGTTGGTGATGGATAGGCAGGCCCAGCGTGCAACAGTCCATGTGGTCCAAAATAATCAGATACGACTGAGTGACAGAACTTCACCTGACTTGACAGTGAATTAATCTATTATAAAAAAGTTAAGAGTAACAGAAAAGATAAAAAGGCAGTCTGTTCAGTGATGGTTCTAGGAAAACTGGACAGCCCCTTGTAAAACAGTGAGATTAGAACATTGTCTTATGCCACATACAAAACAAACTCTAACTAGTAAAATCCTTACTGTAAAATATGAAATTATAAGACTCCTAGAAGAAAAAGTGCCGGGGGCCAGCGTAAGGGATCCCGCCCGTGACAAGGTCATGTGGAAGGAAGCCTGACAAAATGCAAGGACGTGATCAGGCTTCAGGGGTTCCCCCTGGAATTTCCTGAGCATCCACCCCCCAAGACCAGAGTCTGCCTGCTTTACTGTGTTATGCTTTCCACCTACTCTTCTGTCATTAACAGGGGGCTGTCCCCTCACCACCTTTTTCTGGAAAAAATTAGAGCTTTTAGATAATAAATCTCCTGGGCATAATGCGACTGTTTCAATCCAAATCCACTCTGATGGCTTTCTAGCCCTCCTGCAGGACTCATACAGCTGCGCATGTGATTGTTTGAGGCCTCCTGACCGCAGGAGACACAGGAAGCTTAAAACATCCTAGGAATGTAGGGGCTTCCGAGGAGTCAAAATCATTAGAGTAGGATTGATTAAAGGTTTCATTTGTTGAGCCAATATTTGCTGCCAAATTTTCATATCTTTTATTTTTAGATATAGTTGGTAGAAAGAAAAACAGGTAGTAGACCTGGTAGTAGCAACATTAGATCTTTGAGTTAAGTATTTTCTTTGTTATAACCCACTGCACCTTTGTTCTACAGGAATGTAACTTTATTTAGTACTTTGAGGGTGATGCAGAGTAAAGAAAAAACACTTCTTGGGAGAAGGAGTTTTCTGGTTGATAGACAATTATCAGGAAGAGAGCCATAAAAATGTTAACAGGCCTCTTGGTCAGAAGATAATGTAAACCACCTGAGACCTTTTGTATACGGGAGGGTATGCGAAAAGAAAGCCTTGTTTGTCTCAGTGAGGGTCAGGACTGCTGCCCCTGCATAACTCTGCATATTCCATTATTTCTTTATGTACAACTTGGGGTATATAAGCTGATTTTGAAAAATAGTTTTTGGAGTCTTGCACCGATGCTGGGCTTCCCCATGCTGGGCTTCCCCATGTCATTCTTTTCTTTTTCTGGCTGAATTCCCATCTGGAGCGGGGAGGCTTACCATGTCTACTTACTTGTCCTAGCTTCTAAGATCCGTAAGAGAGAGAGCCCAAGGCGGGGCACTCTCCGATATTCAAACAGATGCTGGTGTGGCCTAACGTAGATGGTGCAGATTCCTTGTCTGGAATTTTATTGGTTTTCCCTGTAAGCCAAGTTATTCAGCCTCTTTTTCTCCACACTAAATTTCCTACTAGACTATTTCTTCCTAATCTAATCTTTTATCTCTAAATCAATAAGTTTTCCTCGCCTATCCATCTCCCCTTCAAATCACCCTGGATCCACTGGGGCTAGACCCCGGCAAAAAAGTAAGCAGAACAATCTTTATCATCAGTTATGGTATTAGTTTAAAAATCTATTTACTAAGGCAAAAAAAAAAAAAAACACCCAAGAGCAAACAAATGAGACAAATTCAAAACCTTTTTGTAACACAGGAAACCACACATAAAACAAAAAGACATCCTATAGAATAAGAAAGAATATTTACAAATGATACGATTGGTAAAGAATCTATCTTTCAGTGCAGGAGATGCATGTTTGATCCTTGGTCTTGGAAAATCCCCTGGAGGAGGAAATAATAATCCACTCTAGTATTCTTCCCTAGAAAAATCCCACAGACAGAAAAGCCTGGCAGACCACAGTCCAGGTGGTCGCAAAATGTCAGACTCAACAGAGTGACTGAACACACACATATGACTAACAAGAAGTTAATATTCTAAATAAATAGCTCAGCCATATTAATACAAAAAATTCAATAAGTTAATAAAGACTACTAAATCAAAAATGGGGAAAGATCTGAAAAGACATTTATTCAAAGAAGATATACCAATGGTTTGAGTGCCTGTGGGCATATTTTTAAAAGCTTGGTTTTAACATTGCTAAGTATTAGAGAAATGCAAATCAAAATGAGATATTATCTTACATCTGTCAGAAAGTCTAGTGATAAACAATGTTGAAGAGAAAATTGAGAATGGAAGTCCCTTTTGCACTCTTGATGGATATAAAAACTGGTACAATCACTATGGAAAGATCATAGAGATTCCTCAAGAATTAAAATAGAATTTTCATATGAATTAACAGTTCCATACCTATGTATACCTCTGTAAAATCTCAAACTACTAGTTTGAGAAAAATGCTTATACCCAAATATTCATAGCAATGTGATTTACAATAGCCTAGATATGGAAGCAATCCAAATGCACATTAATAGATGAATGGATAAAGAAAATATAATACATATATCTCAATATATTATACATATATGGAATATTATGGAATCATAAAAAGAAATAGAAGTTACCTGTAGAGCCATGTAGATGAACTTAGAGAATATTATGCTTAGTCAAATAAATCCAAGGCAAATACTATATGATAACACTTATATGTGTAAGAAAAAAGACATGAGTGAATGAAGCAAAACAGAAACTGACTCCCAGATATATAAAACAGACTGATGGTTGCCAAAATGAAAGCAGGGAAAGGAAATGAACAAATAGTGATATGAGAGTAAGTGATACAAATTACTATATATAAAAAGATCAGAAAAAGGGATATACTTCATAGCTTAGGAAACTGTAGCCATTATAGCTAATGAATACTGAATCACTATGATGTGTACCTGAAACTAATATAATATTGTAAATTACCAATACTTCAATTTTCAAAAAGTCTACAATGTGTATTGCTGATCCTTTTCACATTGTTTGCACTGTTTGCTGAACCCAAGACAGGCAAAGCTAGAGCTAAGAGCCTGGAAGATGACGTAAGGAGCCATGGGAACTGCAGACATGTGTATTCTCTCCTGGCTGGCATGGCAGCCGTAACACGATATCTGTCCTGGCTGATGCAGCAGCCATAGCCACAGCCATAATGTAGCCGTAACTGAGCCGTAGTAAAGCCGTGGCATTACTGCATATGACTTAACCGTGAGTCACTCCAGGGTAGAGCCGTGACATCACTGCATATAACTTAACCGTGAGTCACTCCAGTGTAGTCATGAAGCAGCAGCAGCCAGGGATTCCACGGTGACAGCCTGTGACCAGGTGATCGCCTCATGACACTCACGCACAGTGCTATAAATGATCTCAGCTATTACATAACAATGCAAAGTCATTAATTACAGAACAATGGATGAGAGAGCATGAGAGAGTGGGGCAAGAGGGCCTGACTGGAACCATTGTCTTAATTTTCCCACAATCCACCCCTTCAGCATCTCTTGCCTCACAATCTATGTGCAATCTATCTTCCATGATATTCCCTTGACAAGTAAAACTGGCCCTTGAATTTACACCTTCCAACAGCAGTAGCTAAAACAACAAACATCTACATCTCCAATACATAGTAAAACACAACACCAGGTATCACCTGAAACTCAAGTTGCAGCCCTTACCCTCATGGGGCTAGAAAAGACACTCATCACAGATGGAGTGCCTTTATTTTCCATGGGTAAGACCAAGCCATCATGTGTCCTTTTGAAATTGCAAAAAAGCCTCCACTGGGCTAACTCCACCCCTGCAGGATTTTTATTAAGGACACAAAAACACCCTACAGGTACCAGGCCTATCCCTTCAAGGAGGGGATTTCCGTAGCATTGACAGCCTACCTGCAAGATTCCAAATCCTTTCATATTGTTCTAAATCTGCAAAAGAATCAGAGGCTAGTAGAGCATCATAGAATGCAGCCCTTAGATTACAGTGTTCTACTAAATCTACACTGTAGGACACAGCCTTTATAGCACCCAGCTTTAAATCTACATCATCGGACACAGTCTGAATCTACGTCATAGAGCACAGCCTAGCTCGTAATGAGTTGGAAACCATAACCAACAATGTATGCACTAGGATTGGGAAACAACTCTGACTTGCAATAAATTCAGCACCAATTTAAACCAAGACCGTTACTCTCTGTGCATTAGCTGATGATCAGTGAATTGCACGTTCTGCATGCGGCCTCTGATCCCTGATTGGGCTCTTCAGGTGGGTACCTTGGTCTGAGCCCTATTCACAGCAGAAAAGAGCATCGTCTAAAGGAACATCCTTGGGCACCATGTAATCTTCTAACTGAATTGCCCATATATCTGGCTGTGGGTGCTTCACAAACTTGGTAAATTGATGTTCTGGTGTCAGTTGCCTCCGTAGCTCTAGGAGAAGAGCATTCTGCCAGCGGCCAGGAAATCAGACTTCATTTGCATTCTTATCACCCAACGGGGCCTTTACCAGCTCTGGCCTCATTTGGATTCTTCACACTTCTAAGCCCCTTTGCCTGCTGCCATCCCTCTGTTTCTCCCAAGCTAGTCACCACCCAGGTCACCTTACAGAGGAGGCACCCCACATAGGATGCAAGAATAGCAGTCAGGGATCCAAAAGTGGTGGATGGGGCATTGTTCAAAATGGCATCTCAGATACCAGCAGTAAAACACTCGTTCTGTGCCTCTGGATATTTAACATTGTGTTAAATATCGACTGCTTTTGCCCAGTTGTCTCACCAGTTGTGTCAACTCAGAATAGGTATGCCATTTATTCACAGTATCTGGGAGCTCTGCCGCATGTGCCCACATGATGTGGATGGCAGCATCTATCCATTCCATCAGGAGTGCATTTGGTTAGGCAACCCTTGCAAGACTTGCCTAGCATTTTGCAACATTTGCCTAAATGAGGGGCAAGTGGTTACAGATGCCAACAATTCTATCTCATCCCCAAACAAGTGATACCATTCACGCCTGTGTCCCAGTCACAAAAGCCATGTTGCCAAGGGTTCCCCAAGCGTTTGCTGAAACTGCTTTCCCAAGTTGACCAAGTCCACCTGAGTATATGGTCAATACGTTGTGAACTCAGTTACATCCAGGGCATCGTGTAGGGTACTGTTCATACTTCAAGGCAGTCAGGAAAATCCACACCACTGTGCCAAGAGCAGTCTGTGCTGCTTTTTTCAGCAAATAGGAACTCACTGCCTGCACTATCTTTTCAGTGCTATCAGCTGAACCATCCACAACTTTCCAGTCTCCCGCTGGAGCCCAGGCCAAAAGGATCACAGCCACATGGTACCACATGCTATCTGATGGCCACTGGCTTCCTTCATCCAGTTGAGCCTCTGGCTCCCTTACAGGCTGGGTGGTATCCTGTCTATTCTTTTTCTGTGGAGCCTCAGGGTTCCTGTACCTACTTACTGTGTATCCTGACAATTACTCCAATAGTCTTGCTGATCCTGGTCGCACAGTTTGCTGAACCCAGTGTAAGAAAGGTGAGAGCTAAGATACAAGAAGGAGACTCAAGGAGCCATAGGAACTGCAGAGAGGCTTATTGTTTCCTGGCTTGCATGGCAGCCATAACAATCCTTTCCCCTGGCATAGCACTCAGCATCCATAGCGTAACCATAACATAGCCATAGCACAACCATGACGTCGCTCCAGTGCAGCCCCAGTGCAGCAGCAGCCAGGGTTTTCACGGTGAACCTCACACAGGCACACTGCACCAAATGACCCTTCATCAAACAAGCACCTCGCGACACACATGCTTAGTGCTGGGAGTGAGGCCAGCTATTATTTAACCACGTGAAATTAGTGTTTACAGAACGCGGGGCAAAGGGTGTGAAAGCGTGAAGTGAGAGAGCCTGACTGGTGCCAACTTGTTAATGTGCCCACAAGGTGTTTTCCAATAAATAAATCATGGGAACAAACTCTTACCAAACAGAGAATATGAATAAAGACACTGATATTATAGAAACAAATAAAACAGAATTGAAGAAAAGAAATACAGAGTAATATAATACTAACTGGAGAATTCAATGCAGTAGTTTCAGTAATGGATAGAATATCTAATTTAGAAAAAAGATAAGTAAATAAATAGGAAAAATGAACAACACTGTTCATTAAGAAAAAGATCTAACAAACACATATTAAGCACTTCATTACACAACAGTTAAATACACATTATTCTCAATTACACACAGAATATTTTCTAAGATAACTCATATATCAGGCAATGAATAAGTGCCAATAAATTTAAAGTTTGAACTCCCTAAAATATCTGTCCAGCTCTAAATAAATGAAGCTACATGTCAACAACAAAGAAAATTCAAATTTTCACAAGCATGTCAAATTAAAAACCTCAAAACAGTGAATTAAAAAGAAAAATTACAGATGAAAAACAAAAAGAAAAACAAAGCATAACATACCCAAGACATATCTGAAGTAATTTAAAAAATCAAGATGGAGAAGTTGTGTTTATGCATCCAAAATGGAGCCAACAGGCCACCATTGATGTAGTTTCAGATATGTTCCCACATTAATCAGAATTTGAACTTTCTCACCACAAGATATTTAAAAATGAACTACTAGCGGCTGCTATCGGTAACCTTGCAGTTTCAAAATCTTCTCCATTGCACAATTACGGAATTATTTTGAACCCCAACATCTTTAACTAATAAGCAACGTTATTTCTTGCCATCTCCAATCCTAATTGTTGACAAATAACTTATGAAGCTTTGTGTATTTTACATTTACAAACTTCCTACATCTGTAGTCTTTGAAATAAAATTCAAGTGCTTCTTGAATCTGTGTTTCTCAGGTTGTGGCACTAAGAAACTCTTAAAAAAATAGCACCCCTTTATTTTAGTGAGCATCTCATTCCTGAAATTTTGGTTAAGAATACTAAAATTTATAAAGTAAAATCAGAGTTAAATTTGTAGGAATAAATTCCCTACACTAAAATAAAGTTAGAAAAAATCTGAATCAATATCTTAGGTTTATACTTTGAGTTCAGTCGCTCAGTCGTTTATGACTCTTTGCGACCCCATGAATCGCAGCACGCCAAGCTTCCCCGTCCATCACAAACTCCCAGAGTTCACCCAAACTCATGTCCATTGAGTTGGTGATGCCATCCAACCATCTCGTCCTCTGTCGTCCTTTTCTCCTCCTGCCCACAATCCCTCCGAGCATCAGGGTCTTTTCCAATGAGTCAACTATTTGAATCAGGTGGCCAAAGTATTGGAGTTTCAGCTTCAGCATCAGTCCTTCCCATGAATAACCAGGACTGATCTCCTTTAGGATGGAGTGGTTGGATCTCCTTGCAGTCCAAGGGACTCTCAAGTGCCGGGGTCCAGCCCCAGTGGATCCAGGGTAATTCGAAGTGGGGACAGAGTCAGCGACCAGGAAAGAACTATTTAAGTAGAGATATAAAGAGGGATTAGGAAAGAATAGTATAGTAGGAAAATTAGTGGAGAAAAGAGGCTGAATAACTTGGTTTATGCGGAGAACAAATAAAACCCTGAGACAAGGGGTTTGCACTGCCTACATAGGCCACAGGCATCTTCCTGGTCTCCCGGAGGAGCGGAGACACAAAGTGACTCCCCGTTCAGATCTTAGAAGCCCAGGCAAAATTAGTAGGCTCAGCGAGTTTCCACACTCCAGATGAGAATTCAGCCAGAAAAGAAGAGAACGAGAAAAGACATGAGGGAAAGCAGTCTTTCCAGGAACTGGTCTGTTTCTTTATTTTCCAGGTCCGCTTTTATACTTTGAGTTATACATAGAGATAAATGGAAAATACAAAGTCACTCGGGGTCAGCAGTCCTGACCCTTATTGAAACCACGCTTTCTTTCTGCATTCCTTCCAATATACAAAGTTCTCAGGTGATTTACATCATCTTCTGGCCAAGAAGCCTGCTAACATTTTATGACCTTTTCTGATGATGATTAGTCAATCAGAAAACTTATTGAAGGCACCAGATAAAGTTGCATCCCTACAAGGCAGAGGTCCAGTGGGCTATAATCAAGAAAAGAATTTACTTAGCCTAAGGTCTAACATGATTAATATTAAGGTTAATACTTATTTCTCCTATATGCTAGTTATATCAATTAGTGTGTATAAGGGGCAAGGGATATGGAGGATTAGCAGCAAATATTGGCTGAACAATGAAACCCTCCACCAATATAATTTTTAACTAACTCACTAATACTATACTAATAATTTTCTAACTTCTCAAAAGAATCTGTTTTTAGAAAGTTTAAAGCATTTCATGCCTCTCACGGTTGGGAGGCTGTGAGCAATCACATGTGGCCGGATAAACCTGTCAGGCAGGCTAGAGAGCCATCAGAGGAGTTTTTGGACTGAAACACTCTTGTCACGCTCAGTATTCTTCACAGTCCAACTTTCACATCCATACATGACCATTTGAAAAACCATAGCCTTGACTAGACGGACATTTGTTGGCAAAATAATGTTTCTTCTTTTTCAATATGCTGTTTAGGTTGGTCGTAACTTTCCTTACAAGGAGTAAGCGTCTTTTAATTTCATGGCTGCAGTCACCTTCTGCAGTGATTTTGGAGCCCAAAGAAATAAAGTCTGACACTGTTTCCACTGGTTCCCCATCTATTTCCCATGAAGTGATGGGATCAGATGCTATGATCTTAGTTTTCTGAATGTTGAGCTTTAAGCCGAATTTTTCACTCTCCTCTTTTGCCAGGGTCCAGCCCCGGTGGATCCAGCATAATTCGAAGTGGCGACAATGTGGTGAGGAAAAACTTATTTAGAAATATGAAAGAAATTAAGAAGAACTAATATAGTAGGAAAATTTAGTGGAGTAAAGAGGCTGAATAACTTTGTTTACGTGGAGAACTCAGGACAAGAGATTTGCACCATCTACGTTGGGCCACAGGCCCCCATTTGAATATTGGAGGGTGCCCCGCCTTGAGCTCCCTCTCTCTCAGATCTTAGAAGCCAGGGCAAGTAACAAGACATGGTGAGCCTCCCCGCTCCAGATGGGAATTCAGCCTGAAGATAGAGTAAAGAAGACACGGGGGAAACCAGTCCAGTGACTGGCCCCTCCTTTATTGTTGTAAAGGCTTTTTATACCTTTTTTTGTATATACAGATCAATGGATAATAAAAAATTATGCAGCGTCAGCAGCCCTGATTCTTATCAAGACCAGGCTTTCTCTCCGTATACCTAGATGTATACACAAATTTTAGGTGATTTACATCATCTTCTGGCCAGAAGGCCTATTAACATTTTATAGCCCTTTTCTGATAAGGGTTTGTCAACCAGAAGACTTATTTGTCTTAGAAGTGTTGTTCTTCCCAAAGTCTGGTGCCACTCTCAGAAAGCACTAAATAAAGTTACATTCTTACATAGCAAGGACATAGCAATTTATAACAATGAAAGAAGTACAGTGATTTATAACAAAGGGAAAAGTAATTAACTCAAAAATCTAGTGCTGCTAACATCAAAACTACTATATTCCTTTTTCTATATCCCAATTACATTGATTAATATCCTTCAGGTGCCTAAAAGATAAAGAATATGGAGGCCTGGCAGCAGTCATTGACTCAACAGTGAAACCCGCCACCAATACAATTTTTAGCTTTTTTTAGAAAAGGCTCTGTGTCTCTAAGAAGCTCTAAGCTTCGTGCCTCTCACGGTTGGGGGCCGTAAACAATTCACAAATTGTAAAAGTCCGGGGCAACCTGTCAGGCAAGTTAGAGAGCCATCAAAGGGGTTTAAGCTGAGACTTTTTTTTTTATATGCAGGAGACTGTTAACTGGAGCACTAAGTTAATTCCTTTTAGAGGCAGAAGAGTGGAAAGCACAGTACAATAAGGCAGGCAGACTCTGGTTTTGGGGGTAGATGTTCAGGAAAACCCAAGGGAAAGCCCTGAAGCCTGACTCGGCTTGCCCATCAGGCCTCTCCGAATGACCTTGTCATGGGTGGGATCTCCCGTGCTGGCTCCCGGCACTCTTTCACTTTCATCAAGAGGCTTTTTAGTTCTTCTTCACTTTCTGACATAAGGGTGGTGTCATGTGCCTATCTGAGGTTATTGATATTTCTCCCGGCAATCTTGATTCCAGCTTGTGCTTCTTCCCACCCAGTATTTCTCATGATGTACTCTGCATATCAGTTAAATAAGCAGGGTGACAACATACAGCCTTGAGGTACTCCTTTTCCTATTTGGAACCAGTCTGTTGCTCCATGTCCAGCTTTACCTGTTGCTTTTTTTTTACCTGCATACAGGTTTCTCAAGAGGCAGGTCAGGTGGTCTGGTATTCCCATCTTTTTCAGAATTTTCCAGAGTTTATTGAACACTGCACACGTTGGGAGCATCTCCCCAAGGCACTGTCCAGATAATGATGAAACACATTATAATTAAAATTATAGAAACATCTCAGGAGTAAGGGAAGTTAAGGAGGGTTATTCAGAAGAATGTCTTCTGATAACATTATGTGCCGGGAGCCAGTGTGAGGAACTCCGCCCGTGGCAAAGGTAATGAGGAAGGAGGCTTCAGCATACGCAAAGGTGGGATCGAGCCTCAGGAAACCCCCTGTTCCTGAGCATCTACCCACCAAACCAGAGGCTGTTTTATGCTCTCACCTACAACTCTGACTTTACAGGGGGCTCTCCCCCATCACCATTTCTCTTGGAGAAGGAGTTAACTTGCAGCTCCAGTTAATAATAATTCCTGGGCATGACAGGAGTGTTTCAACTTACAAACTCCTCTGAAGGTTCTCTAGCCTGCCTGAGTGTGTTCGTCCAGCCAGATGAGACTTTTTACAGCCTCCCAACCGTGAGAGGCACGAGATGATTTAAAACTTTCTAAATACAGACTCTTTTGAGAAGTTAGAAAATTACTAGCATAGTATTAGTGGGTTGATTAGAAATTATATTGGTGAAGGGTTTTTCATTTGTTGAGCCAATATTTGCTGCTAAATCTCCATATTCCCTGCCCTTATAATGAATATAACTAGCATATAGGAGAAATAAGTATTAACCTTTAAGATTAATCATGTTAAACCTTAGGCTAAGGAAATTCCTTTCTTGATTGTAACCCACTACAACCTCACTCTATAGGAATGCAACTTTATGTGGTACCTTCAGAGAGTGGCGCCTGGTTTAAGAAAAAACACCCTTGGAAAAAATAAGTTTTCTGGTTGACTGACCGTTATCACAAAGGGCCATAAAATGTCAGTAGGCTTCATGGCCAGATGATGCAAAACCCCTAAGACCTTTGTATAATTTTATATGAAGCACCTGATTGTGACAAGGGTCGGGTCTGCTGACCCCACGTGACTCTGTATTCATCCCTATGTATAACAAGAAGGATATAAGCAAACCTGAAAAATAAAGAAATCGGATCAATTTCTGGAAAGACTGATTCCCCCGTGTCGTTCTGTCTTTCCCCTTCTGGATAAATTCCCATCTGGAACGTGGGAACTCACCAAGCTTGCTAATTTTGCCTGGGCTTCTAAGATTGGACCAGGGAGACCTCAGTGCCTCCTCTCCTTTGGGAGAATGGAAAGACGCCTGTGGCCTACGTAGGTGGTGATTGGTATTCCACGTAAACCAAGTTATTCAGCCTCTTTTTCTCCACTAATATTTCCTACTACACTATTCGTTTCTAATCTCTCTATATATCTATAATTAAATAATTTTTTTCCTAGGACGCCTATTCTGTCTCCCCTTCAAATTACCCTGGGTCCACCGGGGCTGGACCCCGGCAATTATGTGACCAGTATCCTTTATATCATGGGTATAATCTCTCCCATCTTCACATGGTATATCTGCCTCAGGAAAGCACCTTGCACCTCAGGAAAACATTCTTGGTTTGCATTATACAATGTTGCTCAGTCACTTTCTTTTCTATTGTGCTTTAGTTCTAATAAGCATATTCCATGGATAGAAAAGTGGAGGAAATTAAATATTTCTATTTGTGAATTAGGCAAATTTTGGATGCCTATGTAGTTTATTACTTTTCAAATACTACTTTCTAAAAGTGAAAAAGTGCACTTGTAGTTACAGTTAAAATACACATATGTTAAAAAGTAGAGTTCTTTATAATCATTTACTGAATGGACATGAGTTTGAGCAATCTCCAGGGGACAGTGAAGGACAGGGAAGGCTGGCATGCTGCAACACATGGGGTCACAAACATTAATTATTTTCAACACATAATCAGTAATACTTTCTAAATTATTGGTATAACATTATTAATGTTACAAATTTTTATTGATTTTTTGCCCAGGGAGCCCTAACATGGGGCAGCCCAGCAACTGCTTGCAAAGGCCTCCCATGGCTGTTTTCTTCCTTCTGCCAGAGTTAGCTTTGCTCTCCACCCCAGCATTGGGCATGCCAGGGGCTGGCCCGCCACCCCTCACTGGGGGCCATGGGAGGTGCCAGGTCCCCTCAGCTAGGTGACCCCTGCATGGCACCCCGATGTGGTGCTGATACACTCCCGAAGCCTCCTTCCCTACGGGCAATACTGTGCTGACCTAGAAATGTGTTTGCAAGGCTCGGAAAGTGTAGGGTGACTTGGGAATTGAGGCTCTTGGAGCAGGCTTGGTTGTCTGACCGCTGAGGAGCCAAACCCCAGCTGTGAGGAGAGCCCTGAAAACACATTCTCTCACCTGCCTTTCCTTCCTCCAAGATAGATAGCTTTCCCAGTCTCTTGTGTGCTGAGAGTCACACAGGGCTGGAATGCACTTGCTTTAATGTTGTTATTCAGTAGCAATTGCCCCTGAGGCCCTGCACCTAGGTTGGGCTCCCACACTCAGGCAAATCAAAGTGACCTCCAAATGAATAAGCTCTTTGCATCAAGTGGCCAAAGTATTGGAGTTTCAGGTTCATATTTGTCCTTCCAATGTATATTCAGGCCTGATTTCCTTTAGGATGGAGTGGTTTGGTCTCCACAGTTCAAAAGCACCAAATCTTTGGCGGTCAACTTTCTTTATAGTCCAGTTTTCACATCCATACATGACATACGGATAAACCATAGCTTTGGCTAGGCAGATTTTTGTTGGCAAAGTAGCATCTCTGCTTTTTAGCATGCTGTCTAGTTTGGTCATCACTTTCTTTCCAAGTCGTAAGCGTTTTTTCAGAGAAGGCAATGCCAACCCACTTCAGTACTCTTGCCTGGAAAACCCCATGGATGGACGAGCCTGGTAGGCTGCAGCCCATGGGGTCGCTAAGAGTGGGACACGACTGAGCGACTTCACTTTCACTTTTCACTTTTATGCATTGGAGAAGGAAATGGCAAACCAATCCAGTGTTCTTACCTGGAGAATCCAAGGGACAGGGTAACCTGGAGGGCTGCCGTCTATGGGGTCGCAGAGAGTCAGACACGACTGAAGTGATTTAGCAGCAGAAGTAGCAAGCCTCTTTTAATTTCATGGCTGCAGTCGCCATCTGCAGTGACTTCCGAGCCCCCCAAAATAAAGTCTACTGCTGTTTCCACTGTTTTCCCACCTATTTGCCATGAAGTGATGAGGCCAGTTGCCATGATCTTAGTTTTCTGACTGTTGAGCTAAGGTAGCTCTTACACTCTCCTTTTTCAGTTTCATCAAGGGGCTCTTTAGTTCTTCTTCCCTTTCTGCCATAAGGGTAATGTCATCTGTATATCTGAGGTTATTGATATTTCTCCTGGCAATCTTGATTCCAGCTTGTGCTCCATCCAACCCAGCATTTCTCACGATGTACTCTGCATATAAGTTAAATAAACAGGGTGACAATACACAGCCTTGACAAAATTCCTTTTCCTACTTGGAACCAGTCTGTTGCTCCATGTCCAGTTCTAACTGTTGCTTCCTGACCTGCATACAGATTTCTCAAGAGGCAGGTCAGGTGGTGTGATATTCCCATCTTTTTAAGAATTTTCCCCACTTTATTGTGATCCACACAGTCAAAGGCTTTGGCATAGTCAATAAAGAAGAAATAGATGTTTCTCTGGAACTCTCCTGGTTTTTCCTTGATCTAGTGAAAGTTGGCAATTTGATCTCTGGTTCCTCTGCCTTTTCTAAATCTAGCTTGAACATCTGGAAGTTCATGGTTCATGTATTGTTGAAGCCTGGCTTGGAGAATTTTAAGCATTACTTTACTAGCGTGTGAGATGAGTGCAACTGTGAGGCAGTTTGAACATTCTTTGTCATTGCCTCTTTTGGGGACTGGAATGAAAACTGACCTAACAGCCTAGAGGTTTTCAATTGTATGTGCTAAAAGAACCAGCTTTGCAGTTTCCAAGAAAAAAAAAAGTTTCATTTTAACCAATTTTCTCTCAAATCTAAGGAATATCATGGCCATCCTGCATCAAAAAGTCATCTTTCCTTTATGTAGTCATAGTTTCATGCCTAAATTATAGACCAAATAATGTTCAAATTGACTCTGATACCAGAGGCAGATCAGCTGATAAAAAGCTTGGATTGTCCCTCTGGAGGGAAGTGAGACCTTGGCCCCATCAGAAGAATCTGAGGGGTTAAGGGAATTTGCAGGGAAAGGTTGATCCATTGCCAGAGTCCAGCCTCGGTGGATCTAGGGTAATTCGAAGTGGGGACAGTGTGGCGAGAGAGATATATAGATTTAGACAGAGATAAGGAAAGAATGTTGTAGATAAGAAAATAGAGGAGAGAAAGAGGCTGATATTCCTTTGTTTACACAGAAAGCCAATAAAACTCCGAGACAAGGAGTTTGCCCTGTTCACGGAGGCCACAGGTGCCCTCCTGGTCTCCCGAGGGAGTGAAGACACAGAACGTCTTCCCGTTCAGGTCTTAAAAACCCAGGCAGATAAGTGAACGCAGGGAGCCTCCATGCTTTCTTTTTCAGGGATCAGCCTGAAAAAGAAAAGGGATCAGCCTGAAAAAGAAAGTAAGAGAGAGGGAAAAAAAGAGACACGGGGTGACCAATCTTCTTTGAGTGAGGCCCGTTATTTTATTTTTAAAAGGACTTTTATACCTTTCCCACAAATGATATTGTGTATATTATGTTCTGCCTTGGAGGCCTGTGAAACATTTTATGACCCTCCTTTGATAAAGGCTCCTCAACCAGAAAACTTGTTTTCCCTCAAAGTGTTTTTTCTTTACATTTCTAATCTATGTCAGCCTCAGAAAGTATCGAACAAAGTTACATTTCTCACGGAGCAAAGGTGCAGTAACTTACAACAAAGAAAGAACCAATTAGCTCAAAAGTCTGATGTGGTTAATTTCAAGGCTACACTTGTTTTTCTTACATTCCAACTATGTTAACTAATGCACTCCCAGGTGCAGAGTGGATAAGGGATATGGGAACTTGGCAGCAAGCATTGGCTCAACAGTGAAATCTTACACCAGCACTATTCTAACAGCTTTTAACTCTTTGAAAGGCTCTATGTTTTAGGCTTCCTGTGCCTCTCACAGTTGAGGGGCTGTAAACAATCACATGCGTAGCTGTAAGAGTCTGGATAAACCTGCCAAGCAAGCTAGAATGCTAACAGAGGGGGTTTGATTTGAAATATTCCTCTCATGTCCAGGAGAGTTATTAGCTAGAGCCCTAAGTTGATTTTTTCCAGAGAATGGTGGTCGGGGATAGCCCCCTGTTAATGCCAGAAGAGTTGGTGAAAGGCACAAAATAGTAAGACAGACAGATTCTGGTTTTGGGGTAGAAGCTTGAGAATGGGGGCCCCTCGAGGCCTGATCTCACCTTTGCCCGTCAGGCTTCTTCCTCATGACCTTTGCCATGGGCGGGATTCCCCACGCTGGCTCCTGGCAGTCCATCCTACATGTACCATAATCTTAATTAATGCTTATTTACTTTACTGAAGTAAAAAAAAATTATAAAAAGAAATATAAATCACTGAAAGGTAAAGAAATTCATAATCTGTGATCGAAAACTTCATTCTAAGAAAACTGTGTTCTCTTAACCTAGAGAGTAGACTAAATTCCAGTCTGGGGCCAGCTTACCAGATAACAAACAAAAAAAACAACTGTTTATGGGTAAGCTTAGAAAAGTCTTTTCCATATATCTTGAAGGAGCAGTATTTTTGCAAAGGCATCAGTGTGAAACCATAGAAGGCATGTTTCAAACGTGATTAAATTGAAACTGACAAAGTAATCTGGTCATTGCTGTGACTTGAAACACTTGAATATGATAGCTAGAATTATAACTGACAGTATTTTACCAGAACATATCAGATTTTCATGAATGTCATATAATTTCTAGGATATCTATACTAGTATCATCAACCATACAATATAACTTGAGAAGATTCATCACTCTTTCTGACAGCACTTCCCATGTAGTTTAACATGCCAAATGAACTCAAGTTGTTAAATATCGCTCTTTGGGAGCTCTCAGGGGCCCTCTGAAGCATCTCAAAGTTAGCTAGAAGTCAAGTTACTGTGAAACAATACTTCTCCACTTAGCCAAAATTAACAATAGATTTCAAAGGTAAACCTAGAACAGATCACTTAAGAGGTAAAGAAACTTAAAATCCATTAGCAAAGGCAGTTCAACATCTCAAGAAAGCTTGTACAAGGCACAAAACTCTTTTCTGGGGGTTCATTTTCCATAAAACCTCCTTATCTCTTTCTGTACCCATTCCTTTGCTTCTCTCATCTTGGAACTGCCACCTGTAAGTCAGAACTACTTCTTTTTCCTTTATAAAATGCAATTTCATTCCTCATACCTTCTTTAATAACAAGACATACATTTTCCTTAGGCAACCAAGAGATGACTTTTATATTGGCATTCTATAGGTTGGCGAACATACACATCAGTGATAGTATCGAAAAAAAAAATTGCTTTCTTATAGTGAACATCTTAGGATGGCACCAGACACTATTCAGGATAGTAAAAAATCTCTTTAGTTTCTGTGTAAGAGGAAGGTCCTATCAAGTACTGAATGTTTCAGAACCTTAATTTTTTTGGAAATGACCTAGCTATTCAATACACTGTTGTCACTTCAGTTCAGTTCAGTTGCTCAGTCGTGTCCGACTCTTTTCGACCCCATGAATCGCAGCACGCCAGGCCTCTTTGTTCATCACCATCTCCCAGAGTTCACTCAGACTCACATCCATCGAGTCAGTGATGTCATCCAGCCATATCATCCTCGGTCATCCCTTTCTCCTCCTGCCCCCAATCCCTCCCAGCATCGGAGTCTTCCAATGAGTCAACTCTTCTCATGAGGTGGCCAAAGTACTGGAGTTTCAGCTTTAGCATCATTCTTTCCAAAGAAATCCCAGGGTTGATTTCCTTCAAAATGGACTGGTTGGATCCCCTTGCGGTCCAAGGCACTCTCAAGAGTCTGCTCCAACACCACAGTTCAAACGCATCAATTCTTCGGTGCTCAACCTTCTTCACAGTCCAACTCTCACATCCATACATGACCACAGGATAAACCATAGCCTTGACTAGACAGACTTTAGTCCGCAAAGTAATGTCTCTGCTTTTGAATATACTATCTAGGCTGGTCATAACTTTTCTTCCAAGGAGTAAGTGTTTTTTAATTTCATGGCTGCAATCACCCTCTGCAGTGATTTTTGAGCCCCCCAAAATAAAGTCTGACACTGTTTCCACTGTTTCCCCAACTATTTCCCATGAAGTGATGGGACTGGATGCCATGATCTTCATTTTCTGAATGTTGAGCTTTAAGCCAACTTTTTTGCTCTCCTCTTTCACTTTCATCAAGAGGCTTTTTAGCTCCTCTTCACTTTCTGACATAAGGGTGGTGTCATCTGCATATCTGAGGTTATTGATATTTCTCCCAGCAATCTTGATTCCAGCTTGTGTTACTTCCAGTCCAGTGTTTCTCATGATGTACTCTGCATAGAAGTTAAATAAGCATAGTGACAATATACAACCTTTCCTACTTGGAACCAGTCTGTTGTCCCATGTCCAGTTCTAACTGTTGCTTCCTGACCTGCATACAGATTTCTCAAGAGGCAGGTTAGGTGGTCTGGTATTCCCATCTCTTTCAGATTTTTCCACAGTTTATTGTCATCCATACAGTCAAAGGCTTTGGCATAGTCAATAAAGCAGAGATATTCAGGTAAACAAAATCTGGAGAAACTACTGTAAGTTCAATTCAGTTCAGTTGCTCAGTCGTGTCTGACTCTTTGCGACCCCATGGACTGCAGGATTCCAGGCTTCCTCATCCATCACCAACTCCAGGAGCTTCCTCAAACTCATGTCCATTGAGTCAGTGATGCCATCCAACCAGCTTATCCTCTGTTGTCCCCTTTTCCTCTGCCTTCAACTGAGACTATTATAGACAGTTATTTTAAAGTATAATTATTTTAATAGTTTATCTAAAAGCTCATACCACATTCACATTTTTAAGGAGTTTTTGTTTTGTTTTGTTTTGTTTTTAGAGGTCCTTTCTTTGTTGACAAGCTGTCAGGGGAAGCACGCTGATTGAAACCACCCACCCTGGCCAGGCACCATAGTAACCATTTGCATGAGTTGTTTCATGACGAGATCCTGATAAGGAATATGGAACTAATAAGCCACCATCAACCAGAAGAGTTTGGGAAAGATCTAAAGGAGACACCGCATGTCTGTGCACTTCCCAGAATCCCTCTCGCTAGCATCCATTTTGGCTGAGTAATGCGTGTGCCACCAGGAAAGACTCTGAATTAGAATGATTGGCCAAAGACCACCCGGAAACTATTCCCATCAGCATAAAACCTGAGACTGCAAGCCACACAGCAGAGTAGTTCTCCTGGGTTCCCTTCCCCTACTGCTCTCCACCCGGGTGCCCTTTCCCAGTAATATATCTTGCTTTGTCAGCACATGTGTCTGCTTAGACAATTCATTTCTGAGTGTTAGACAAGAGCCCACTTTTGGGTTAGGGTTAGGGTTAGGGTTAGGGTTAGGGTTAGGGTTAGGGTTAGGGGTTAGGGTTAGGGTTAGGGTTAGGGTTAGGGTTAGGGTTAGGGTTAGGGTTAGGGTTAGGGTTAGGGTTAGGGTTAGGGTTAGGGTTAGGGTTAGGGTTAGGGTTAGGGTTAGGGTTAGGGTTAGGGTTAGGGTTAGGGTTAGGGTTAGGGTTAGGGTTAGGGTTAGGGTTAGGGTTAGGGTTAGGGTTAGGGTTAGGGTTAGGGTTAGGGTTAGGGTTAGGGTTAGGGTTAGGGTTAGGGTTAGGGTTAGGGTTAGGGTTAGGGTTAGGGTTAGGGTTAGGGTTAGGGTTAGGGTTAGGGTTAGGGTTAGGGTTAGGGTTAGGGTTAGGGTTAGGGTTAGGGTTAGGGTTAGGGTTAGGGTTAGGGTTAGGGTTAGGGTTAGGGTTAGGGTTAGGGTTAGGGTTAGGGTTAGGGTTAGGGTTAGGGTTAGGGTTAGGGTTAGGGTTAGGGTTAGGGTTAGGGTTAGGGTTAGGGTTAGGGTTAGGGTTAGGGTTAGGGTTAGGGTTAGGGTTAGGGTTAGGGTTAGGGTTAGGGTTAGGGTTAGGGTTAGGGTTAGGGTTAGGGTTAGGGTTAGGGTTAGGGTTAGGGTTAGGGTTAGGGTTAGGGTTAGGGTTAGGGTTAGGGTTAGGGTTAGGGTTAGGGTTAGGGTTAGGGTTAGGGTTAGGGTTAGGGTTAGGGTTAGGGTTAGGGTTAGGGTTAGGGTTAGGGTTAGGGTTAGGGTTAGGGTTAGGGTTAGGGTTAGGGTTAGGGTTAGGGTTAGGGTTAGGGTTAGGGTTAGGGTTAGGGTTAGGGTTAGGGTTAGGGTTAGGGTTAGGGTTAGGGTTAGGGTTAGGGTTAGGGTTAGGGTTAGGGTTAGGGTTAGGGTTAGGGTTAGGGTTAGGGTTAGGGTTAGGGTTAGGGTTAGGGTTAGGGTTAGGGTTAGGGTTAGGGTTAGGGTTAGGGTTAGGGTTAGGGTTAGGGTTAGGGTTAGGGTTAGGGTTAGGGTTAGGGTTAGGGTTAGGGTTAGGGTTAGGGTTAGGGTTAGGGTTAGGGTTAGGGTTAGGGTTAGGGTTAGGGTTAGGGTTAGGGTTAGGGTTAGGGTTAGGGTTAGGGTTAGGGTTAGGGTTAGGGTTAGGGTTAGGGTTAGGGTTAGGGTTAGGGTTAGGGTTAGGGTTAGGGTTAGGGTTAGGGTTAGGGTTAGGGTTAGGGTTAGGGTTAGGGTTAGGGTTAGGGTTAGGGTTAGGGTTAGGGTTAGGGTTAGGGTTAGGGTTAGGGTTAGGGTTAGGGTTAGGGTTAGGGTTAGGGTTAGGGTTAGGGTTAGGGTTAGGGTTAGGGTTAGGGTTAGGGTTAGGGTTAGGGTTAGGGTTAGGGTTAGGGTTAGGGTTAGGGTTAGGGTTAGGGTTAGGGTTAGGGTTAGGGTTAGGGTTAGGGTTAGGGTTAGGGTTAGGGTTAGGGTTAGGGTTAGGGTTAGGGTTAGGGTTAGGGTTAGGGTTAGGGTTAGGGTTAGGGTTAGGGTTAGGGTTAGGGTTAGGGTTAGGGTTAGGGTTAGGGTTAGGGTTAGGGTTAGGGTTAGGGTTAGGGTTAGGGTTAGGGTTAGGGTTAGGGTTAGGGTTAGGGTTAGGGTTAGGGTTAGGGTTAGGGTTAGGGTTAGGGTTAGGGTTAGGGTTAGGGTTAGGGTTAGGGTTAGGGTTAGGGTTAGGGTTAGGGTTAGGGTTAGGGTTAGGGTTAGGGTTAGGGTTAGGGTTAGGGTTAGGGTTAGGGTTAGGGTTAGGGTTAGGGTTAGGGTTAGGGTTAGGGTTAGGGTTAGGGTTAGGGTTAGGGTTAGGGTTAGGGTTAGGGTTAGGGTTAGGGTTAGGGTTAGGGTTAGGGTTAGGGTTAGGGTTAGGGTTAGGGTTAGGGTTAGGGTTAGGGTTAGGGTTAGGGTTAGGGTTAGGGTTAGGGTTAGGGTTAGGGTTAGGGTTAGGGTTAGGGTTAGGGTTAGGGTTAGGGTTAGGGTTAGGGTTAGGGTTAGGGTTAGGGTTAGGGTTAGGGTTAGGGTTAGGGTTAGGGTTAGGGTTAGGGTTAGGGTTAGGGTTAGGGTTAGGGTTAGGGTTAGGGTTAGGGTTAGGGTTAGGGTTAGGGTTAGGGTTAGGGTTAGGGTTAGGGTTAGGGTTAGGGTTAGGGTTAGGGTTAGGGTTAGGGTTAGGGTTAGGGTTAGGGTTAGGGTTAGGGTTAGGGTTAGGGTTAGGGTTAGGGTTAGGGTTAGGGTTAGGGTTAGGGTTAGGGTTAGGGTTAGGGTTAGGGTTAGGGTTAGGGTTAGGGTTAGGGTTAGGGTTAGGGTTAGGGTTAGGGTTAGGGTTAGGGTTAGGGTTAGGGTTAGGGTTAGGGTTAGGGTTAGGGTTAGGGTTAGGGTTAGGGTTAGGGTTAGGGTTAGGGTTAGGGTTAGGGTTAGGGTTAGGGTTAGGGTTAGGGTTAGGGTTAGGGTTAGGGTTAGGGTTAGGGTTAGGGTTAGGGTTAGGGTTAGGGTTAGGGTTAGGGTTAGGGTTAGGGTTAGGGTTAGGGTTAGGGTTAGGGTTAGGGTTAGGGTTAGGGTTAGGGTTAGGGTTAGGGTTAGGGTTAGGGTTAGGGTTAGGGTTAGGGTTAGGGTTAGGGTTAGGGTTAGGGTTAGGGTTAGGGTTAGGGTTAGGGTTAGGGTTAGGGTTAGGGTTAGGGTTAGGGTTAGGGTTAGGGTTAGGGTTAGGGTTAGGGTTAGGGTTAGGGTTAGGGTTAGGGTTAGGGTTAGGGTTAGGGTTAGGGTTAGGGTTAGGGTTAGGGTTAGGGTTAGGGTTAGGGTTAGGGTTAGGGTTAGGGTTAGGGTTAGGGTTAGGGTTAGGGTTAGGGTTAGGGTTAGGGTTAGGGTTAGGGTTAGGGTTAGGGTTAGGGTTAGGGTTAGGGTTAGGGTTAGGGTTAGGGTTAGGGTTAGGGTTAGGGTTAGGGTTAGGGTTAGGGTTAGGGTTAGGGTTAGGGTTAGGGTTAGGGTTAGGGTTAGGGTTAGGGTTAGGGTTAGGGTTAGGGTTAGGGTTAGGGTTAGGGTTAGGGTTAGGGTTAGGGTTAGGGTTAGGGTTAGGGTTAGGGTTAGGGTTAGGGTTAGGGTTAGGGTTAGGGTTAGGGTTAGGGTTAGGGTTAGGGTTAGGGTTAGGGTTAGGGTTAGGGTTAGGGTTAGGGTTAGGGTTAGGGTTAGGGTTAGGGTTAGGGTTAGGGTTAGGGTTAGGGTTAGGGTTAGGGTTAGGGTTAGGGTTAGGGTTAGGGTTAGGGTTAGGGTTAGGGTTAGGGTTAGGGTTAGGGTTAGGGTTAGGGTTAGGGTTAGGGTTAGGGTTAGGGTTAGGGTTAGGGTTAGGGTTAGGGTTAGGGTTAGGGTTAGGGTTAGGGTTAGGGTTAGGGTTAGGGTTAGGGTTAGGGTTAGGGTTAGGGTTAGGGTTAGGGTTAGGGTTAGGGTTAGGGTTAGGGTTAGGGTTAGGGTTAGGGTTAGGGTTAGGGTTAGGGTTAGGGTTAGGGTTAGGGTTAGGGTTAGGGTTAGGGTTAGGGTTAGGGTTAGGGTTAGGGTTAGGGTTAGGGTTAGGGTTAGGGTTAGGGTTAGGGTTAGGGTTAGGGTTAGGGTTAGGGTTAGGGTTAGGGTTAGGGTTAGGGTTAGGGTTAGGGTTAGGGTTAGGGTTAGGGTTAGGGTTAGGGTTAGGGTTAGGGTTAGGGTTAGGGTTAGGGTTAGGGTTAGGGTTAGGGTTAGGGTTAGGGTTAGGGTTAGGGTTAGGGTTAGGGTTAGGGTTAGGGTTAGGGTTAGGGTTAGGGTTAGGGTTAGGGTTAGGGTTAGGGTTAGGGTTAGGGTTAGGGTTAGGGTTAGGGTTAGGGGTTAGGGTTAGGGTTAGGGTTAGGGTTAGGGTTAGGGTTAGGGTTAGGGTTAGGGTTAGGGTTAGGGTTAGGGTTAGGGTTAGGGTTAGGGTTAGGGTTAGGGTTAGGGTTAGGGTTAGGGTTAGGGTTAGGGTTAGGGTTAGGGTTAGGGTTAGGGTTAGGGTTAGGGTTAGGGTTAGGGTTAGGGTTAGGGTTAGGGTTAGGGTTAGGGTTAGGGTTAGGGTTAGGGTTAGGGTTAGGGTTAGGGTTAGGGTTAGGGTTAGGGTTAGGGTTAGGGTTAGGGTTAGGGTTAGGGTTAGGGTTAGGGTTAGGGTTAGGGTTAGGGTTAGGGTTAGGGTTAGGGTTAGGGTTAGGGTTAGGGTTAGGGTTAGGGTTAGGGTTAGGGTTAGGGTTAGGGTTAGGGTTAGGGTTAGGGTTAGGGTTAGGGTTAGGGTTAGGGTTAGGGTTAGGGTTAGGGTTAGGGTTAGGGTTAGGGTTAGGGTTAGGGTTAGGGTTAGGGTTAGGGTTAGGGTTAGGGTTAGGGTTAGGGTTAGGGTTAGGGTTAGGGTTAGGGTTAGGGTTAGGGTTAGGGTTAGGGTTAGGGTTAGGGTTAGGGTTAGGGTTAGGGTTAGGGTTAGGGTTAGGGTTAGGGTTAGGGTTAGGGTTAGGGTTAGGGTTAGGGTTAGGGTTAGGGTTAGGGTTAGGGTTAGGGTTAGGGTTAGGGTTAGGGTTAGGGTTAGGGTTAGGGTTAGGGTTAGGGTTAGGGTTAGGGTTAGGGTTAGGGTTAGGGTTAGGGTTAGGGTTAGGGTTAGGGTTAGGGTTAGGGTTAGGGTTAGGGTTAGGGTTAGGGTTAGGGTTAGGGTTAGGGTTAGGGTTAGGGTTAGGGTTAGGGTTAGGGTTAGGGTTAGGGTTAGGGTTAGGGTTAGGGTTAGGGTTAGGGTTAGGGTTAGGGTTAGGGTTAGGGTTAGGGTTAGGGTTAGGGTTAGGGTTAGGGTTAGGGTTAGGGTTAGGGTTAGGTTAGGGTTAGGGTTAGGGTTAGGGTTAGGGTTAGGGTTAGGGTTAGGGTTAGGGTTAGGGTTAGGGTTAGGGTTAGGGTTAGGGTTAGGGTTAGGGTTAGGGTTAGGGTTAGGGTTAGGGTTAGGGTTAGGGTTAGGGTTAGGGTTAGGGTTAGGGTTAGGGTTAGGGTTAGGGTTAGGGTTAGGGTTAGGGTTAGGGTTAGGGTTAGGGTTAGGGTTAGGGTTAGGGTTAGGGTTAGGGTTAGGGTTAGGGTTAGGGTTAGGGTTAGGGTTAGGGTTAGGGTTAGGGTTAGGGTTAGGGTTAGGGTTAGGGTTAGGGTTAGGGTTAGGGTTAGGGTTAGGGTTAGGGTTAGGGTTAGGGTTAGGGTTAGGGTTAGGGTTAGGGTTAGGGTTAGGGTTAGGGTTAGGGTTAGGGTTAGGGTTAGGGTTAGGGTTAGGGTTAGGGTTAGGGTTAGGGTTAGGGTTAGGGTTAGGGTTAGGGTTAGGGTTAGGGTTAGGGTTAGGGTTAGGGTTAGGGTTAGGGTTAGGGTTAGGGTTAGGGTTAGGGTTAGGGTTAGGGTTAGGGTTAGGGTTAGGGTTAGGGTTAGGGTTAGGGTTAGGGTTAGGGTTAGGGTTAGGGTTAGGGTTAGGGTTAGGGTTAGGGTTAGGGTTAGGGTTAGGGTTAGGGTTAGGGTTAGGGTTAGGGTTAGGGTTAGGGTTAGGGTTAGGGTTAGGGTTAGGGTTAGGGTTAGGGTTAGGGTTAGGGTTAGGGTTAGGGTTAGGGTTAGGGTTAGGGTTAGGGTTAGGGTTAGGGTTAGGGTTAGGGTTAGGGTTAGGGTTAGGGTTAGGGTTAGGGTTAGGGTTAGGGTTAGGGTTAGGGTTAGGGTTAGGGTTAGGGTTAGGGTTAGGGTTAGGGTTAGGGTTAGGGTTAGGGTTAGGGTTAGGGTTAGGGTTAGGGTTAGGGTTAGGGTTAGGGTTAGGGTTAGGGTTAGGGTTAGGGTTAGGGTTAGGGTTAGGGTTAGGGTTAGGGTTAGGGTTAGGGTTAGGGTTAGGGTTAGGGTTAGGGTTAGGGTTAGGGTTAGGGTTAGGGTTAGGGTTAGGGTTAGGGTTAGGGTTAGGGTTAGGGTTAGGGTTAGGGTTAGGGTTAGGGTTAGGGTTAGGGTTAGGGTTAGGGTTAGGGTTAGGGTTAGGGTTAGGGTTAGGGTTAGGGTTAGGGTTAGGGTTAGGGTTAGGGTTAGGGTTAGGGTTAGGGTTAGGGTTAGGGTTAGGGTTAGGGTTAGGGTTAGGGTTAGGGTTAGGGTTAGGGTTAGGGTTAGGGTTAGGGTTAGGGTTAGGGTTAGGGTTAGGGTTAGGGTTAGGGTTAGGGTTAGGGTTAGGGTTAGGGTTAGGGTTAGGGTTAGGGTTAGGGTTAGGGTTAGGGTTAGGGTTAGGGTTAGGGTTAGGGTTAGGGTTAGGGTTAGGGTTAGGGTTAGGGTTAGGGTTAGGGTTAGGGTTAGGGTTAGGGTTAGGGTTAGGGTTAGGGTTAGGGTTAGGGTTAGGGTTAGGGTTAGGGTTAGGGTTAGGGTTAGGGTTAGGGTTAGGGTTAGGGTTAGGGTTAGGGTTAGGGTTAGGGTTAGGGTTAGGGTTAGGGTTAGGGTTAGGGTTAGGGTTAGGGTTAGGGTTAGGGTTAGGGTTAGGGTTAGGGTTAGGGTTAGGGTTAGGGTTAGGGTTAGGGTTAGGGTTAGGGTTAGGGTTAGGGTTAGGGTTAGGGTTAGGGTTAGGGTTAGGGTTAGGGTTAGGGTTAGGGTTAGGGTTAGGGTTAGGGTTAGGGTTAGGGTTAGGGTTAGGGTTAGGGTTAGGGTTAGGGTTAGGGTTAGGGTTAGGGTTAGGGTTAGGGTTAGGGTTAGGGTTAGGGTTAGGGTTAGGGTTAGGGTTAGGGTTAGGGTTAGGGTTAGGGTTAGGGTTAGGGTTAGGGTTAGGGTTAGGGTTAGGGTTAGGGTTAGGGTTAGGGTTAGGGTTAGGGTTAGGGTTAGGGTTAGGGTTAGGGTTAGGGTTAGGGTTAGGGTTAGGGTTAGGGTTAGGGTTAGGGTTAGGGTTAGGGTTAGGGTTAGGGTTAGGGTTAGGGTTAGGGTTAGGGTTAGGGTTAGGGTTAGGGTTAGGGTTAGGGTTAGGGTTAGGGTTAGGGTTAGGGTTAGGGTTAGGGTTAGGGTTAGGGTTAGGGTTAGGGTTAGGGTTAGGGTTAGGGTTAGGGTTAGGGTTAGGGTTAGGGTTAGGGTTAGGGTTAGGGTTAGGGTTAGGGTTAGGGTTAGGGTTAGGGTTAGGGTTAGGGTTAGGGTTAGGGTTAGGGTTAGGGTTAGGGTTAGGGTTAGGGTTAGGGTTAGGGTTAGGGTTAGGGTTAGGGTTAGGGTTAGGGTTAGGGTTAGGGTTAGGGTTAGGGTTAGGGTTAGGGTTAGGGTTAGGGTTAGGGTTAGGGTTAGGGTTAGGGTTAGGGTTAGGGTTAGGGTTAGGGTTAGGGTTAGGGTTAGGGTTAGGGTTAGGGTTAGGGTTAGGGTTAGGGTTAGGGTTAGGGTTAGGGTTAGGGTTAGGGTTAGGGTTAGGGTTAGGGTTAGGGTTAGGGTTAGGGTTAGGGTTAGGGTTAGGGTTAGGGTTAGGGTTAGGGTTAGGGTTAGGGTTAGGGTTAGGGTTAGGGTTAGGGTTAGGGTTAGGGTTAGGGTTAGGGTTAGGGTTAGGGTTAGGGTTAGGGTTAGGGTTAGGGTTAGGGTTAGGGTTAGGGTTAGGGTTAGGGTTAGGGTTAGGGTTAGGGTTAGGGTTAGGGTTAGGGTTAGGGTTAGGGTTAGGGTTAGGGTTAGGGTTAGGGTTAGGGTTAGGGTTAGGGTTAGGGTTAGGGTTAGGGTTAGGGTTAGGGTTAGGGTTAGGGTTAGGGTTAGGGTTAGGGTTAGGGTTAGGGTTAGGGTTAGGGTTAGGGTTAGGGTTAGGGTTAGGGTTAGGGTTAGGGTTAGGGTTAGGGTTAGGGTTAGGGTTAGGGTTAGGGTTAGGGTTAGGGTTAGGGTTAGGGTTAGGGTTAGGGTTAGGGTTAGGGTTAGGGTTAGGGTTAGGGTTAGGGTTAGGGTTAGGGTTAGGGTTAGGGTTAGGGTTAGGGTTAGGGTTAGGGTTAGGGTTAGGGTTAGGGTTAGGGTTAGGGTTAGGGTTAGGGTTAGGGTTAGGGTTAGGGTTAGGGTTAGGGTTAGGGTTAGGGTTAGGGTTAGGGTTAGGGTTAGGGTTAGGGTTAGGGTTAGGGTTAGGGTTAGGGTTAGGGTTAGGGTTAGGGTTAGGGTTAGGGTTAGGGTTAGGGTTAGGGTTAGGGTTAGGGTTAGGGTTAGGGTTAGGGTTAGGGTTAGGGTTAGGGTTAGGGTTAGGGTTAGGGTTAGGGTTAGGGTTAGGGTTAGGGTTAGGGTTAGGGTTAGGGTTAGGGTTAGGGTTAGGGTTAGGGTTAGGGTTAGGGTTAGGGTTAGGGTTAGGGTTAGGGTTAGGGTTAGGGTTAGGGTTAGGGTTAGGGTTAGGGTTAGGGTTAGGGTTAGGGTTAGGGTTAGGGTTAGGGTTAGGGTTAGGGTTAGGGTTAGGGTTAGGGTTAGGGTTAGGGTTAGGGTTAGGGTTAGGGTTAGGGTTAGGGTTAGGGTTAGGGTTAGGGTTAGGGTTAGGGTTAGGGTTAGGGTTAGGGTTAGGGTTAGGGTTAGGGTTAGGGTTAGGGTTAGGGTTAGGGTTAGGGTTAGGGTTAGGGTTAGGGTTAGGGTTAGGGTTAGGGTTAGGGTTAGGGTTAGGGTTAGGGTTAGGGTTAGGGTTAGGGTTAGGGTTAGGGTTAGGGTTAGGGTTAGGGTTAGGGTTAGGGTTAGGGTTAGGGTTAGGGTTAGGGTTAGGGTTAGGGTTAGGGTTAGGGTTAGGGTTAGGGTTAGGGTTAGGGTTAGGGTTAGGGTTAGGGTTAGGGTTAGGGTTAGGGTTAGGGTTAGGGTTAGGGTTAGGGTTAGGGTTAGGGTTAGGGTTAGGGTTAGGGTTAGGGTTAGGGTTAGGGTTAGGGTTAGGGTTAGGGTTAGGGTTAGGGTTAGGGTTAGGGTTAGGGTTAGGGTTAGGGTTAGGGTTAGGGTTAGGGTTAGGGTTAGGGTTAGGGTTAGGGTTAGGGTTAGGGTTAGGGTTAGGGTTAGGGTTAGGGTTAGGGTTAGGGTTAGGGTTAGGGTTAGGGTTAGGGTTAGGGTTAGGGTTAGGGTTAGGGTTAGGGTTAGGGTTAGGGTTAGGGTTAGGGTTAGGGTTAGGGTTAGGGTTAGGGTTAGGGTTAGGGTTAGGGTTAGGGTTAGGGTTAGGGTTAGGGTTAGGGTTAGGGTTAGGGTTAGGGTTAGGGTTAGGGTTAGGGTTAGGGTTAGGGTTAGGGTTAGGGTTAGGGTTAGGGTTAGGGTTAGGGTTAGGGTTAGGGTTAGGGTTAGGGTTAGGGTTAGGGTTAGGGTTAGGGTTAGGGTTAGGGTTAGGGTTAGGGTTAGGGTTAGGGTTAGGGTTAGGGTTAGGGTTAGGGTTAGGGTTAGGGTTAGGGTTAGGGTTAGGGTTAGGGTTAGGGTTAGGGTTAGGGTTAGGGTTAGGGTTAGGGTTAGGGTTAGGGTTAGGGTTAGGGTTAGGGTTAGGGTTAGGGTTAGGGTTAGGGTTAGGGTTAGGGTTAGGGTTAGGGTTAGGGTTAGGGTTAGGGTTAGGGTTAGGGTTAGGGTTAGGGTTAGGGTTAGGGTTAGGGTTAGGGTTAGGGTTAGGGTTAGGGTTAGGGTTAGGGTTAGGGTTAGGGTTAGGGTTAGGGTTAGGGTTAGGGTTAGGGTTAGGGTTAGGGTTAGGGTTAGGGTTAGGGTTAGGGTTAGGGTTAGGGTTAGGGTTAGGGTTAGGGTTAGGGTTAGGGTTAGGGTTAGGGTTAGGGTTAGGGTTAGGGTTAGGGTTAGGGTTAGGGTTAGGGTTAGGGTTAGGGTTAGGGTTAGGGTTAGGGTTAGGGTTAGGGTTAGGGTTAGGGTTAGGGTTAGGGTTAGGGTTAGGGTTAGGGTTAGGGTTAGGGTTAGGGTTAGGGTTAGGGTTAGGGTTAGGGTTAGGGTTAGGGTTAGGGTTAGGGTTAGGGTTAGGGTTAGGGTTAGGGTTAGGGTTAGGGTTAGGGTTAGGGTTAGGGTTAGGGTTAGGGTTAGGGTTAGGGTTAGGGTTAGGGTTAGGGTTAGGGTTAGGGTTAGGGTTAGGGTTAGGGTTAGGGTTAGGGTTAGGTTAGGGTTAGGGTTAGGGTTAGGGTTAGGGTTAGGGTTAGGGTTAGGGTTAGGGTTAGGGTTAGGGTTAGGGTTAGGGTTAGGGTTAGGGTTAGGGTTAGGGTTAGGGTTAGGGTTAGGGTTAGGGTTAGGGTTAGGGTTAGGGTTAGGGTTAGGGTTAGGGTTAGGGTTAGGGTTAGGGTTAGGGTTAGGGTTAGGGTTAGGGTTAGGGTTAGGGTTAGGGTTAGGGTTAGGGTTAGGGTTAGGGTTAGGGTTAGGGTTAGGGTTAGGGTTAGGGTTAGGGTTAGGGTTAGGTTAGGGTTAGGGTTAGGGTTAGGGTTAGGGTTAGGGTTAGGGTTAGGGTTAGGGTTAGGGTTAGGGTTAGGGTTAGGGTTAGGGTTAGGGTTAGGGTTAGGGTTAGGGTTAGGGTTAGGGTTAGGGTTAGGGTTAGGGTTAGGGTTAGGGTTAGGGTTAGGGTTAGGGTTAGGGTTAGGGTTAGGGTTAGGGTTAGGGTTAGGGTTAGGGTTAGGGTTAGGGTTAGGGTTAGGGTTAGGGTTAGGGTTAGGGTTAGGGTTAGGGTTAGGGTTAGGGTTAGGGTTAGGGTTAGGGTTAGGGTTAGGGTTAGGGTTAGGGTTAGGGTTAGGGTTAGGGTTAGGGTTAGGGTTAGGGTTAGGGTTAGGGTTAGGGTTAGGGTTAGGGTTAGGGTTAGGGTTAGGGTTAGGGTTAGGGTTAGGGTTAGGGTTAGGGTTAGGGTTAGGGTTAGGGTTAGGGTTAGGGTTAGGGTTAGGGTTAGGGTTAGGGTTAGGGTTAGGGTTAGGGTTAGGGTTAGGGTTAGGGTTAGGGTTAGGGTTAGGGTTAGGGTTAGGGTTAGGGTTAGGGTTAGGGTTAGGGTTAGGGTTAGGGTTAGGGTTAGGGTTAGGGTTAGGGTTAGGGTTAGGGTTAGGGTTAGGGTTAGGGTTAGGGTTAGGGTTAGGGTTAGGGTTAGGGTTAGGGTTAGGGTTAGGGTTAGGGTTAGGGTTAGGGTTAGGGTTAGGGTTAGGGTTAGGGTTAGGGTTAGGGTTAGGGTTAGGGTTAGGGTTAGGGTTAGGGTTAGGGTTAGGGTTAGGGTTAGGGTTAGGGTTAGGGTTAGGGTTAGGGTTAGGGTTAGGGTTAGGGTTAGGGTTAGGGTTAGGGTTAGGGTTAGGGTTAGGGTTAGGGTTAGGGTTAGGGTTAGGGTTAGGGTTAGGGTTAGGGTTAGGGTTAGGGTTAGGGTTAGGGTTAGGGTTAGGGTTAGGGTTAGGGTTAGGGTTAGGGTTAGGGTTAGGGTTAGGGTTAGGGTTAGGGTTAGGGTTAGGGTTAGGGTTAGGGTTAGGGTTAGGGTTAGGGTTAGGGTTAGGGTTAGGGTTAGGGTTAGGGTTAGGGTTAGGGTTAGGGTTAGGGTTAGGGTTAGGGTTAGGGTTAGGGTTAGGGTTAGGGTTAGGGTTAGGGTTAGGGTTAGGGTTAGGGTTAGGGTTAGGGTTAGGGTTAGGGTTAGGGTTAGGGTTAGGGTTAGGGTTAGGTTAGGGTTAGGGTTAGGGTTAGGGTTAGGGTTAGGGTTAGGGTTAGGGTTAGGGTTAGGGTTAGGGTTAGGGTTAGGGTTAGGGTTAGGGTTAGGGTTAGGGTTAGGGTTAGGGTTAGGGTTAGGGTTAGGGTTAGGGTTAGGGTTAGGGTTAGGGTTAGGGTTAGGGTTAGGGTTAGGGTTAGGGTTAGGGTTAGGGTTAGGGTTAGGGTTAGGGTTAGGGTTAGGGTTAGGGTTAGGGTTAGGGTTAGGGTTAGGGTTAGGGTTAGGGTTAGGGTTAGGGTTAGGGTTAGGTTAGGGTTAGGGTTAGGGTTAGGGTTAGGTTAGGGTTAGGGTTAGGGTTAGGGTTAGGGTTAGGGTTAGGGTTAGGGTTAGGGTTAGGGTTAGGGTTAGGGTTAGGGTTAGGGTTAGGGTTAGGGTTAGGGTTAGGGTTAGGGTTAGGGTTAGGGTTAGGGTTAGGGTTAGGGTTAGGGTTAGGTTAGGGTTAGGGTTAGGGTTAGGGTTAGGGTTAGGGTTAGGGTTAGGGTTAGGGTTAGGTTAGGGTTAGGGTTAGGGTTAGGTTAGGGTTAGGGTTAGGGTTAGGGTTAGGGTTAGGGTTAGGGTTAGGTTAGGGTTAGGGTTAGGGTTAGGGTTAGGGTTAGGGTTAGGGTTAGGGTTAGGGTTAGGGTTAGGGTTAGGGTTAGGGTTAGGGTTAGGGTTAGGGTTAGGGTTAGGGTTAGGGTTAGGGTTAGGGTTAGGGTTAGGGTTAGGGTTAGGGTTAGGGTTAGGGTTAGGGTTAGGGTTAGGGTTAGGGTTAGGGTTAGGGTTAGGGTTAGGGTTAGGGTTAGGGTTAGGGTTAGGGTTAGGGTTAGGGTTAGGGTTAGGGTTAGGGTTAGGGTTAGGGTTAGG